>NC_090187.1:22678494-22708494 GCF_024679245.1 Pseudorasbora parva
ATGTTTATCACTGTGTGGCATCCCCTCTTCTTTTTATAATAGTCTGAAAACATATGGGGACTGAGAAGACAAGTTGCTCAAGTTTACGAATAGGAATGTTGTCCCATTCTTGTCTAATACAGGCTTCTAGTTGCTCAACTGCCTTATGTCTTCATTGCCGCATCTTCCTCTTTATGATGCACCAAATGTTTTCTTTGGGTGAAATATCTGGACTGCAAGCTGGCCATTTCAGTACCCAAATCCTTCTTCTACGCAGCCATGATGTTGTTGTGGCGGAGGGAAATTTGCCACCGCCTTGTGGGGGAAAATGTTCAGCACTTAACTAGTTCAGTTTCGATCACTCACTGACAGAAAACAGTTTGCTTACCAGTGTTCAGCAGAAGGAAAGAAATATAGTGTACTTCACCACTCTTAGTCTGTGGACGAGGTGCTGAATGATGCCCAACGGATGGCAGGGTATGTCTCTTCACTCAATAACCCTCAGCGATTGTCCCCGCGATCCTGACGACGACAGCTTGATCCAACGAGGCCGCAATCTCAGCTGATGAAGGCGTATTGAGAAGACGAACAACACACGACCCTATCCAATGATTCAGCGGACCCTATTCACACGATCAGTAGTTGGCTTCTCTGTTTTAAGTTCGTTTGAACAACTAAAACAAAAACTGTGTCTGAAAACAAAGAAAACACGGGAGTGTTCCACTCCTACGGCGAATCACTTGCTTACCGCTAGCAGGCCTTTTGCAGAACTGTACTAGTGATGGGAAGTTCGGTTCTTTTCCACGAACCGGTTCTTTCGGACAGTTCGTTTCAATGATCCGGTTAAAAAAACCGGATCACCGGTTCTTTTACGTCTTTACGTAATGACGTCATTTCTATCATCCCGGCGGATGAAAATACATTCAAACACATCCATATAAAGTATTTGTAATCAAAACTTAGTATAGTAATAATTATAATTGACATCATCATCATCTTGGAAACATTTTTTCATTTATGTTTTGCAACAGCACTAAATACAGTTCACCAAATCGAACTGAATCGATTGTTACAACATCTACTTCAAGATATTAGTTTTATTTCTAGTTTGAGAGACTGTCACTGTCACTGTCGTGCAAACACTGATGTTTTACATGGATTAAATAAACATACATTGACATAATAGGCCTACTTACACAAATCCTCAGTGTTCACCTGGGCTCATGTATTATCAGCATCAGCTGTCCCAGTCCGAGAGAAACAGTTCAAACATTCTTCTCAGAATCGAACATGTCCGAAAGATCGAACGTGTCCGATAGAAACGGTTCTCGATTCTGTACCGGTGATCCATTGCAACCGGTCGATCTGACTCGAGAACCGCTGTATCAGTGTGTGTGTGTGTGTGCTGAGCACAGGGTGCTGAGCTGCGAACTGCTGCAAGCTGAATAGTCTATATCAAACCTACTGTTTTGATTACATGTATTTTAAAATCTGTATCGACTTAGAAATTAAATAAGATAAAAGCTGTTCCTGAAAATATCATGCATTATTGATAAAACAAAGAAATGTTTAATTTGACCGTTTTACAATCCATTGTTTCCAAAACTTTAAAATAATACAGTGACAGCTTTGATATGATGTTTCCAAACGTGATTAGTTTTAAATACACTTAACCTGCATTTCGTTCCTCTGAACAAATAACACGCATGCGCAGCTCATCGGCTCATCGGTTCTCAGTATCGAACAAGCCTGCAGTCTCCCTCTCATTTACTGAAGCTTTCGCGCCTCGATCGCCCCCCGGTGACCGGTCCCAGTATAGCTGCCCCTCTGTGTTTTCTAATGGACGCGAGGCAAACTAAATAATAAAATTACACTTCAAAAAATGTTCCCCAAAGTTAGTTTATGTCACTGAAGGCAAATATCATCACGATGATTTCATTTCAGGTGTTCGTTTTAAAAATAAGTTTAGTTTTAGTAAGTTATTTGATGCTTTAAAAACGGAGGGTGTGACGTCATGATTGACAGCTGAGACTGACGTCTTCTCTGAGTGAAGTTGTCACTGAGGCACTAACGGACTTTTTTCGAAATTTTTGGGAGCAGATTAGAGCTTTAGCTTTAATTTCTACATTTCCATAACTGTTTATTTCACACCAACATAATTAATTGTTCTGCATCTGCGAGAGTGTGGGCGGGCTTTTGATATCGCCGCTGTACTTCCTGCTCTACTTCCTGCGCTCTACTGCGCAACTCCGGTCCCGAAATCGCTACTGCGCAGACTCGGTCCCAAGATGTCCGCGCCGTGCAAGGCCTCCTGAAAGCTTCAAATCTGCCAAGCGGAAACGGATGATGTTGAGTCGTCAATATTTTTTTACGGTCTATGGTATCGAACGTGTCCGACAGAAACGGTTTTTGATTCTGTACTGCTGATCCGAGGATCCGACAACCGGTACGTTCGGTTACACGCGCATGCTCAGTATCAGCTGCTCGTGAGTTCATCAGATCTCTTAGCAACACATGTCTCAGTTCAGCTAACGATGGGAGTTACAGCATCTACTTCAAGATATTCGTTTTATTTCTAGTTTGAGAGACTGTCACTGATGGCAGAAAGTTAATATCTACAGTATTTGTGGGATCAGCCCTGATTTGAGACGCGAACCGTTTAGAACGATTCAGTTCGATTTGGTGAATTGGTTCGACCGGTTCACTATAAAGATCCGGTTAAAAAAAAACGATTAGTTCGCGAACCGGACATCACTAAACTGTACGCACACACACAGACACGGCGTCAAACTCGTTCTGTCACGTTAAATAGACAACACACTAGCGCGATCAGAATCTTGAAAACAACACCATGCGTCTCCAATGTCTAACACAGGCATAAACTGAGCTTTAATACCTCAAACTACCCGAAGACCAACGGATTCTTCCTCAACGCATCGAAACTTTTCTCTCACCGCTCTCTTTTCCTCTCACCGTTCTCCGTTTACTCCACGCGCGCAAGTAATGGCCGCGCCCGTGGCAAAAATCAAAATAAAAGTTGTACATTGTAATTGATGCAGTATGTGTTCTGGCATTGTCATGTTGGAAAATGCAAGGTCTTCCCTGAAAGAGACAATGTCTGGATGGGAGCATATGTTGTTCTAGAACTTGGATATACCTTTCAGCATTGATGGTGCCTTTCCAGATGTTTAAGCTGCCCATGCCACATGCACTCATGCAACCCTATACATCAGATCAGAGATGCAGGCTTCTGAACCGAGCGCTGATAAAAATTTGGGTTGTCCTTGTCCTCTTTAGTCTGGATGACATGGCATCCCAATTTTCCAAAAAGAACCTCAAAATTTGATTCGTCTGAACACCGAACAGTTTTCCATTTTGCCACAGTCCATTCCTGAGTCCATGTTGTGATTTCCATTATAGTAGCATTCCTGTATGTGATGCAGTGCCGTCAAAGGGCCAAAAGATCACGTCTATCCGGTATGGTTTTCCGGCCTTGACCCTTACTCACAGAGATGTAGATGATGATAACGTCATACTATTCTTCTTCTTCTTCTTCTTCTTCTTCTTCTTCTTCTTCTTCTTCTTCTTCTTCTTCGTCTTCTTCTTCTTCTTCTTCGTCTTCTTCTTCTTCTTCTTCTTCTTCTTCTTCTTCTTCTTCTTCTTCGTCTTCTTCTTCGTCTTCTTCTTCTTCTTCTTCTTCTTCTTCTTCTTCGTGTTGTACTACGGTTGACATCCAACTTTATGGTGAATTACCACCCAAGAGACACTGGCACTCTGAGAGGCTCTTTTTATACCCAATCATGTTGCCAGTTGACCTAATAATTTGCAAATTGGTCCTCCAGCTGTTTCTTATACTGTATGTTATTTCACTTTTCCGGCCTCTTACTGTTACCTGTCTCAACTTTTTTAAACTGTGTAGCTCTCATGAAATCTAAAATGAGCCAATATTTGGCATGACATTTCAAAATGTCTCACTTTCAGCATTTGATATGTTATCTATATTATACTTTGAATAAAATATAAGGTTATGATATTTGTAAATTACTGCATTCATTTTTTTATTCACAATTTGTATAGTATCCCAACATTTTTTGGGATCAGGTTTGTATTATGATTGTTACTTTTACTTTTACTTGGGTAAATATTTCTGTAAGTACTTGTACTTTTACTTGGGTAAATATTTCTGTAAGTACTTGTACTTTTACTTGAGTACAGATTTTGCCTACTCTACCCACCTCGGCCTACGAACGTGTAAGCAGAAAAAAAAACCCACATCGATTCCAATATTCTCAGATCAGTTTCAGGCGTCATTCATGTGTGGAAATAAATCAGATATAACTTGGATATGCGCATTGTGTCTGCCATGTAAGCAGACATGCAGGATATTCCCCTGTCAATGTGAGTCATACGTCAATGAAAATAGAAACAATGGTGAATGACATCCACTCACCAACCGTAATCACAGATTCTTTTTTTCTCACTTTTTCTTCCATATTAAGACACCAATGTTTTGATGACCTTTTAAGATGGTGTTGAAAGAAAAGGCTTGTCTTATCATTCCGTCTGCATGCATTGCAAATCATGCCATTTTTATTTATATTTCTGCCTAAGCTTTTCTGGGTCAGTAGGTCAACCTTGAGTTGTTTCGCCAAGTGTATAGTGTAAATGCAGAGATCATATACGAGTCATTTTTAAAAGATTATGTAAGGTGGATATGGTCAACAAATCAGAAATGGACATCAGGACCTTCAGTGCAAATGGGGCCTTACATAATAAGGACGCAAAGTAATTAGGGTCAGTTGAGGATGGCAATATTGGAAAACTAATTTTAGCCAAATTCAGACCCTGATAATGTTAACGAATAAGAGGATTGTACTGAACCTTTGCAAGCATGGATTTTACAGGATGTTTCAGAGAGGTCAGTTCCTAAGGATCAGTTTTACAAAAGCAAGAGCCCTGTAACTAAACACTACATCAACACTGTAATATTAGGTAGCAGGCTAGCTTTGCCCTTTGTTTACATCATAGCAACAAGATAAAACTTAGAATTGGAACTGTTAACAGAAAACACAACAACGAATAATAAACTATACTTATAGGTTGTGATCCATGAATTGATTGTCCAAAAAATGAGTTCTGATCTGTCTTTCAGGAAAAGCTTTTGTGCATAGCATTATACTCTCTTGGGTCTGGAAGTTTTCCTTTGTAAATGTTGGCGTTATAATATTTAGGAACCGTGTTAAAAATACATCTTATCCCTTTCATGCGTGAGTTTCAAATATTCTAGCTGACCACCTAAAGTGAGTTTTTTTAAGGCGACCGTAATTTTAGAATGTTTCACCTTATTGTTTCCATGGTGACGCAACATGCTTGTCACATGACTCTGCAGCCAAAATAGCGCTGTATGACAGCTGTATCGCTTTTATTACATTTTTCCTTGTTTTTATTAAAAATATTCACAATCTTGCTTACTGTGTCAACTGATATTCCAATTCTCAAATACGTGTGATTGTGTTTTCTAGTTTAAAAACTTTTATAAAGGCTCTTGATCTATAATGTGAGATGGGTACTACCATGTTTGTTCGCGCCGCAGTTCAGTGAGTCCTGTCAGTTGGATTTACATCACGTGAATTCATCAATTTCTCCCAAAATACATGCAGGTAAAAATACAGGTTGGTAAACTGGGAGAAGAAGAGTATTCTTTAAAGTTATTTAGACTATGTGTAGCCTATCTGATATGAATGAAACAAGCCGGTAATTTACAGTATATTTCAATGGATTGTTATTGCTGCTTCCAAAGACACTGTGTGTATTTTACAAACTCTAAATGTATTATTTTACTTCTTATGTGTAAGCTATTTAAATGTTTGAAATGTAAAATAAACATTATTTGCTTGGCAACACTGCACAGTCGGATTGACATGATACTTAAACAGGCCTTCTTTTTTGTCTTCTCTTGCGTAGGGCAAACCCCTTTTGCTGTAGTTCTTGAATAGTGTTTCCTGTTAAAGAGAATATCTCCCTTTGGAGTGGACTTTGAGCTTTGTAATTTTGCAGGTCTTTTTTATACTCAAACAGCAACAGTACACAATAACTAAATAAAAAAAGTAATAAAAAAAAAAAAAAAAAAAAAAAAAAAAAACCTTAATAGAACCCTTTAAGATTGCGCACTGTGTGTTTGTGTGTGTCAGATGTTTATATTGCTTTTCAAAATATCAAAACTGAAAGAAATCCAACGGCTTGCATGCTAGAGAGAGCCATCAAAGCCATGCAAATTCATGCGCTGACACTCCCTGACAGACAACCCAGAATTAATCAGCATTCTGTCAACCGAACTGCATCGTGATTTTCAAAAAAGCAGTGACAATTGTTCTGTTTGTTTGATAACCCCCTCTTTCTATTCATGCAAATGGAAAGTCATTACTCTCAATCCAACAATAATCGCAAATGAAGCAATTAAATGCTCAATTTCAGTACGACATTTACATGGATACCATGTGGCGTTGATTCATTAGGATCAATCAGTGGCACAGAGATTAATGTCAGAGACAAGACATTGGAATGGCAGATAATCATGAAGCTTTACTTGTTGGCATTGCCTGCAAACTGCTTTGAGCCGTTTCTTTCTATTTGAAGAGAATCTTAAAGCCCACCAGCGCTTGCAGGTCCATGTCTGTGGTGGAGATGCTCTGTCAAATAAAATCAAAGAATAATGCTGGCAGCATGTGGGTATTTTGGCCGCTGTATTTTGACTTTTTCAGTAATCGCTTTAATACAGGTTGTTTTTAACTGTTAAATATGTTAAATTAAATGTTCACCTCTGGGTTTGCCACCATCATTATACTTTGATGACTAGATTGCTATTAATAATAATGTCTGAACAGCAGTTAGTAGTAACACATAAAATAATATTTTGCTTTGCTTTGGACTGTATTATTGTGATTATACTTTTTATAATGGGTGTTTCTGTTTTTATCAAATAGTAATACATTTTTTGACCTTGCGTGTGTGTGTGTGTGTGTGTGTGTGTGTGTACATATGCACACAAGGTCAAAACATTTATTACTATTTAATTAGTTTTCATTTTTTGTAGATGTATTAGTTTTTGCTTTTCAAAATTAATTTCAATATGTAACAATGAAAATATAATCTATTATTTGTTTTCATTAAAGTGTAAACAAACAAAAGTTAATAATATATTTTTATTTTGTGTCATTTCTAGGGGTGTAACAATATATTGTATCACAATATACCGGAATACAAAAACGCAACAATATTCAATATCACGGATAGCAGCAAATCTATATTGTATAGTTCACTCAAAATTAATTAAATTACTTGTTTAGTGTCAGTATATAATGTTGAATATAATCGGGCTGTGACGGTGGCAATTTTTTACCTATTTTTTTCTCTTGGTCTAGGTCTGTGCCTGGGAACTTGAATCGAGCACCAGCACGGTTGGCTGCGTAGCACTGGCGGTGGTCGGTCAACAATTATAATTTTTTTTTTGGTATGTGAATACTGTTTTATGTGGACATTATAACATGAGTGAAGCACAACACTTTATTTACAAAATAAATAATAGGTACGCAATTAAATGTTACCTAACCCTAACCCATGGAAACAATACATTCATGCCAAGTCCTATTAATACACTTTTTGTTAACCCTTTACCATATGTCTTGGAGTATCAGAATAATATTGTATCGTAGGGGTTTAACGGTACACATATTCGTACCAAACCAGTTTCGGTACAGGGCTTTCGGCTTGGTGCCCCTGTGTACTGAACGGTTACGAATGCAATCTTTAACAGCTAACAGCTGGCTTGTTCCCTTTATCGACGCTGCTGAAGCTCATTTGAAAAAGCTGAACTCCTCGCTCGGCATTTTCAACAGTGAGTCTAATAATATTGAAAGCCCTACGGGACAAACAACACCAAAGAGACAGACAAGAACACAGAGCGCAACCGCTTCATCGCAGAAAGCTATATCTGCTTGTGCCGGCGTCCCTTTATACCTCTGGGTATGCCGTCACTCGCTACGTCATGATGCAACACCAATCAGGATTGGGCTTTTTCAAATGAGCTTCAGCAGCGTCACGCCAAGGGCGTTCCCCGAAGTGTCATCTATGATAACGCAGTGTCTCGTTCCCTCTCAGGGAACATGGGTTATATGCATAACCTGAGACGTTTTAAGTGCGGAACACACTCCAGTCCGAGTTCTCACATGAACATCAAGTATTCAGTCCATTTGATCACAAAATTCAAACGATAAATGGCATTGTGACGTGACTGATCACAGTATAGGTGCGGCGTCAGGTCAAACGGCAACGGGCACGCGAGTGAACGCGATCAACGCTTCCTAAAGAATAAACATGAATGAATATATCTTAAGGTATGTTGAGGATACATTACAACTTACTGAAATGATTCCATATGTTGTGGAATCGCTCAACCTGTGTTTCAACCGCGGAAAGACAAAACAGCTTGCAATGTCTCATAGCATCCCATTTACCTGTTAGTTATCTAGAGAAACAAACTCTCTAACTAAATATATGCACTATATTTGCCTATATATTCATTATATTTTACTCAACCTGTTAGTGATGTCTTGTTTTTTAATGTATGTTTAAATAAATCTCTCTTAATTTGACAGCTGTGTAAATGATTATATTTCAACAACGGATTGGAAAAAACTGCCTTATGTGACACTTATGAGTGTTGATTATTATATCTAAAAATAAATAACTCAATTGAAGCTAATAGTTGGGCTCTCTTGTTAACATTTACATTACAGTGTAGTCTATGTAAGGACTCCCTATATTTACAGCATTATCTATAAAGGGTCAGTTCACCCAAAAATACATATTTAGTGCCTTTTATGGTTCTTGAGAGAGGAAATTACATTGGTGTCGATGGAGGCCTGTCTGAGCCATCTGATTTCAACAAAAATATCTTAATTTGTGTTCCGAAGTTGAACGGAGGTCTTACGGGTGACAAACGACATGATGGTAAGTAATTAATTATCTAATTTAAATTTTTGGGGTGAACTAACCCTTTAAGAAACTTTTATTTATATTTGAATTAATTTATGGACATTTTTTCAGTAAACCACTGCTGAATAAAAATAAATAAATAGCAATTTTGTAAAACTGCTTTTCCGAAATAGTACCGAACCGTAATTTCAAAAACGGTTCAAGGTAAGTACCGAACCATCAGATTTGTATACTGTTACACCCCAATTGTATCATGACTTCAGTATTGTGATATGTATCGGAATACTACATAAGGGTATTGTTACACCCCTAGACATTTCCCATCAAGCTTTGTCAAAGTGTAAAGCTATTAGTGAGTTGTTTGTTTAGGATGAATTAAATGCTACATGTTTTCTTTAAGTCCAAAGGTTCATAGTTGAAGAAACATCCATAAATTTGACACTGTCTTGACTTGGTATGTTAATTGTATGTGTTGAAATGTTAATTTAAATCTATAAGAAATATAGTATTGTAGTGTAGTATTGGTTGTTCATTGTGCTATTAACCTAGAATCACTTCGAATATCAAATAAATAAAAAAAGACATTAATTTACATTAGACTGAAAAAACAAATGGAAAAAACAAATACACTGCGGCTCGATTCCCAACCCTGCAAATACAACACTCAAAATCTACCATACAGAGGTCTTTCATCTGTTAAGGGCTTGAAAGTGGCTCTCAAATTAAATAGGAAATCACCTAGTCCTGTCCATCAGTATGTTTGGGATGAATAGAAGAGACATCGGATCACAGAGATTATTTCAAAAAATTTGAAAGTGCTGAGAGCATTTTTCTGAGGGATGCTCATCCACTATTAAAACTGTAATCATGTCAGATGCTTTATTTATACTGCCCATCATGTCAGATTACAGAACACTGACAACTGTGGCTCCAACATTAAATCGCTTTTGCAGTCTGCGGCAAAGAGCCCGTGTCCCCGGCATTAAAGCGCTCAGTGGGATTAAATGTTCAAATGTTAAATATTGAGGACAGCACAGTGGCCTCCCATAAACCTGTTTCTTTATTTAATCTCTTCCTGGTAGCTCGAATCAGAACAGTTCAGATCATCTGAATTCACCCTTCAATGAAATGAAAGAAAACCTCATAAGAGATGCAGGTGAAGCAAGAGAGCAGGTGATTGAAGATAGATGGATGCGAGAGAGGCCAGCAGTATCACATTCACTGCTTATATGAAAACACTGCATAGTTTATTCTCGTTCAATATCCCAGTATCTGAGGTACGGTGGTGGCCAAAATTATAAGAACATCTGACATATCTGAAAATATTGACCTTTTTTGCTTCCAAAACATGATTTCATTTCATAATGTTCATGAAACATGCAGAGGGTTGTTCTGACCATCAAATATCAGATGAAGTGAGTCATACTGTTTTTATTCACTTTTAACTTTAATATTTGGTGTGCAGCTTTTGCAGCAATTACAGCAGCACATCTGACTGTTATAGTGTCAATATATTTACTCTGAGAACCTCAACACAAATGCCATACCATTGCTTCTGCAACTGAAGGCAAACGCTTTCCTTTGAATTTACAATAAAACTGTCAAGTTTATTTTCCAACTCGCCCCAAATGTGCTCGATGGGATTGAGGTCCAGGTTTTGAGTGGGACAGGCCATAATTTACAACGTCCCAGCAGATTCGTTCAGTCGCATGTAGTTCCAGCAATAAATAGAAGACTGTTTTGTGTCATTGTCCTTGTCCATAAGTCTCTCAGATGCTAAGTGTTCTAATAATGTTGTGCCACCACTGTATATGTAAGCACTTTTCTTAGTGTGTGTGTGTGTGTGTGTGTGTGTGTGTGTGTGTGTGTGTGTGTGTGTGTGTGTGTGTGTGTGTGTGTGTGTGTGTGTGTGTGTGTGTGTGTGTGTGTGTGTGTGTGTGTGTGTGTGAGTGTGCGTGTGCGTGTGCGTGTGCGTGCATGTAGTCTATGTTTCTTCTACATGCATTAGCAAACCCTTTGGATTTAACTGCATTTCTGCATGAACAAATCTGATCTTTAGCTAATAACAATAGACAAAGAGAGTGATGTGCAGAGGCGTAGCCATCTTTTCAGAAGTGAGGGGAACAGAAATGGCGTAATACCATTTTTTTTTTGACCGATATAATTTATTGCATCTCTTGCTTTTAATTTGGTAAGATATCAAATACACTGCTGATCAATAACTATAATATTGTTCTCCTATATTGTCAGCCAATTTTAGTATTGGTTTATGTACTTCAAACACATGCAATGTAAAAAAAAAGAGGGGGGGGGGGGATTTTAAAGAATTGATTTGCAAATTATGGTGGAAAATAAGTATTTGGTCAATAACAAAAGTTAATCTCAATACTTTGTTATATACCCTTTGTTGGCAATGACAGAGGTCCAACATTTTCTGTAATTTGCTACTTTATTTCTGTAAGTTTTTACACACTGTTGTTGTTTGGCTCATTCCTCCATGCAGATCTCGCTTGAAGAGCAGTGATGTTTTGGGGCTGTCACTGGGCAACACAGATTTTCAACTCCCTCCAAAAGAGGCCACTCAAGGACCTTGAAATGCTTTTTACGAAGTCACTTCTTCATTGCTCCGGTCGGTATGTTTGGGATCATTATCATGCTGAAAGAGACATTTCATCTTCAATGGCCTTGCTGATGGAAAGAGGTTTTTACTCAAAATCTCACTATACATTCATTCTTTCCTTTACATGGATCGTCGTCCTGGTCCCTTTGCAGAAAACAGCCCCAAAGCATGATGTTTCCACCCCCATGCTTCATAGTATGGTGTTATTTGGATGCAACTCAGCATTCTTTCTTCTCCAAACATGACAAGTTGTGTTTTTACCAAAAAGTTATATTGGCTTATGCAGAGGGACACATCTGGCACTGCAGGATTTGAGTCCCTGGCAGCGTAGTGTGTTCCTGACCCTGGTAGCCTTTGTTACTTTGGTCCCAGCTCTCTGCAAGTCATTCACTAGGTCCACAACCACACTGATTCTGGGATTTTTGCTCACCGTTCTTGTGATCATTGTGACCCCACGGGTGAGATCTTGCGTGGAGCCCCAGATCGAGGGAGATTATCAGTGGTCTTATTTGTCTTCCATTTTCTAATAATTGCTCCCACAGTTGATTTTTTCACACCAAGCTGCTTACCTGTTGCAGATTCAATCTTCCCAGCCTTGTGCAGTTATACAATTTTGTTTCTGGTGTCTTTTGACAGCTGTTTGGTCTTGTTCATAGTGGAGTTTGGAGTCTAACTGTTTGAAGTTGTGAACAGGTATCATTAATACATGTAATGAGTGGAGGACAGAGGAGCCTCTTAAAGAAGAAGATTTGTGAGAGCCAGAAATCTTGCTTTTTTGTAGGTGACCAAATACATTTTTTCCACAATATTTTACAAATAAATTATTTAAAAACAGACATTGATTTTCTGTTTTTTTTTTTCTGATTCTGTCTCTCATAGTTGTGTACCTATGATGAAAATTACAGGCCTCTCTCATCTTTTTAAGAACTTCCACAATTGGTGTCTGTCTAAATACGTTTTTGCCCCACTGTATATCATATTTATATAAAGCGTTCACAAGCAAATTTGCTTTATGTATTTCCCCAGCGTCAAAATCTGGCACATAAAAATGTCAGGAAACGTCAATATCCATAGGGTTTAAACCTTTAAATTAAAATGATAATTGTTTGGTTTAGTCACATTTTCCTCATCATCCAGTCCCCTATTTAATCCAGGCAGCAGCGCTTTTGCAACCGGACGGAAAGTGATGACAATGCATACCCTATAGTTCAAATTCATTAACATCAGAATGATGTAACACATTTTTCATGCTCATTCATGTAGGTGCGTGATTTTTCGTGACAAGTTCACCTGTGTGTACAAATACAAAATAATCCACGCAATTATTAGTGAAAGAGACCCAATGTTGTTGTTTTTTTCGTATTTCTGTCAGGGAAGACAGGTTTGTTTGTTTGTTTGTTTGCCCATTAGAATAATATATATGTTGGTTAAAACACTCTCTAGTTGTGGTCTGAATCATGCCTGTGAGCAATATGTCAATATCCCCAGGCAGCGACTGGGTCCATATTTCACTCGGCCCATGAAATGAAACAAATGTATTATTCAGTTGCTTTTTGTTCTGCTTTTCCGGGACTATTAGGATCACAAATGAGGGCGAACACACATTTTGTTGCAGTACATGAAGAATCCTGGAATCTTGGGCATTTTAAACTGAAATGTCAATATGCCTCTAGGGGAAATATTTTTGCTACTTAGCCATTTATGTATCTTGTCTCTAATTCTTTACCCCATTACAGGGCTGCCACAAGACATAAGTGATGACATTTGTCTATGGTTGCCTCAATTACTATGGTTTAAAATCACATAACACAGATATTGTGTTTTAAGAAGTCAAAACTAGATTGACTTAATTCAATTTATTTATACCTACAGCTCACATGGGAAATCATGAAGAGAGGATGCACTTCATTCGGAAAGCATCTTTTGGTGGATGAAAGCGAAACACTTCTTCCTATACTGAATGCAATGCTGAGCTGCACTGAATTAATCTAAATCAGTGATTTGCAATTATAAATGTGCATTTATTTAGTCAGAATCTCACAGACATGCTTCTGGTGTATTTTGAGAATGTTGTATTTGGGGAAAGTTTACTGTTTTGCAACGTAATGAGCAATGTAGTTTTTTTTTTTTTTTTAATGAAGAACTATAGGAAAGTTTTTGCTTCCTTAAATCATTACTGGGATTTGGAGAGGGCAATGTTGTCGAGACATATGTTCAATGCACGGCATGGAACAAATGCTCAAAAGGCACTAATAGCACTTCTGTTCGCCAGTGTTTCCAAACATCTGTTGCTGAGAAGAGGTGTGACAAAACTGTTTAGCATTAGTTAAACTGTAAAAAAAAAAACAAAAAAAAAAAAACAAAAAAAAACACGTATATGCAAAGAAAGTTTAACCAGGAACACACCGTGCAGAAGATTAATGTGAAACAAAGTTACAAAAACGTATAGCTCATGTTCTAAAAAAAGAAAGACACGTTAATTGCATCACAATATATAACTATACTATCACCCTGTCATGCCAGCCATTCAGTTGGAAAACATGTGTAGACGGGTTACCTTCACTGGTTAACAAAGCATTTTATTTCACCATGTAGCTGTCATTCCATGCAACATGACTGCGGTTCCCACAGTAGCTATTATAACCTGTCTGCAATTACCACACGGTGCATTAGCGGTTATCATAATTGCCATCACGTTTGACACAACTGAACTAATAGCAGTCAATCAACTGAATCTGTGCGCCATGGCTACTAACTCATTGACAGGTAGATGTCACAGAAGCAGAAATTCAGTCCATGGCTTTTAAGCTCCAGGTTGCAAATCTCAGAGAATGGGTTAGAATGATTAGAGTCGGATGGGAGCCGTTAAAATGGCAGACACGTCATGTTGCGAGAAAGCATAGCATACGCTTGAATACACTTGGCGCTCTGGAAATGTTAGCACTGCCAGGAAATGAGTCTGGAATGAAAAATTAGAGACCTTTGCCAAAACCGATCATGTAGAAATGTAACAAAGTGCATAAGCAGTGATTTATTATTGATTTTTTTATCTAGTTGAGCATCTCTGATGAGGAATTCTGGACTTTTCAGGGCACTTCTGGAGTGGCAGCTCAAAATTTCCTTGGAAAAACTGAATCATAAAAACTCAGCAGGATAGAAATGCCACACAAAGGTAATAGAACAAATAAATAATATACCAGCGCCATAGTACAATAGCATAGTAATAATAATAAAATGTATATGCATATGTATACATGATCAATATGATCAATATATAATATATGAGCAAATCTTTCATACACTTTCCTCCAAATATATATATATATATATATATATATATATATATATATATATATATATATATATATATATATATATATATATATACACAGAAAGTATTCAGACCCCCTTAACATTATTTTTTTTATTTATTTAAACCTTAAGCCCTGTAAAAAAGAAAAAGAAAAAAAAAGTTTGGATTCTACTGCTTATTTAAACTAATTAAGACAACTTTGCCGGTAGGCAGGAGTACAATTCTCAATTCAATTATCAAGTCATATTATTCAAGTAGGTACATTTCTTGATCAAATTTGTAGAGCTGTGTAACTAGCCTGACAAGCCAGACCCACATCAAGATGTTTTGGAAACTCCCCATTGACAGGGCTCAATCCGAGGGGTGGGATAAACGGCTGTCTTTCAAACTCCCTCTGCACGCAATAGGGTAGCGCTACTACAACCAACCAGAGCAACGAATGAGAAACAGAGCTAGTTGACAGATTAAACTGTCGCCGTATCCAGTCGGCAAAACTCTGACCACATCTTCCCTTCTTAAGAATGACTTCAGTGCCGTTCTTTGTTCTTTTCTCAGAGAAAAGCTTCTTCCAGAGTCGTGGTCAAAGGCCGCCATTCGCCAGTTTCTGTGTTTACTAGTAGCACGCAAGCACAACTCGGCCATTGCTATGTTAAGCCCTGCCCACCGACTCTATATACGATGTGATTGGCCCAAACAGAGTTTGGCTTTTACAGCTTAGAAGTGTATTGAGAGTTGCTTGACGACACTCATGGCAGATTAGATTTGCTGCCGCTAGGGTGCGTCTAGATTTCTAGGCTACTGTGTAACACCTTCCGGCTATGAAACTAAAAGCCATTTTCAATCATGTTCCCATCAATTAAAGAAAAACAAAATGAAATAAACAAAACAAAACAAACAACTAACAACAAAAAACAAACAAACAAAAACAAACCTTTTTTTCTTGTTTTTAGACACATACTTGTTTTTATTTCAAGTATGTGTCTAATTAACTATTGTGTAAATAAATACAAAATATTGCCAAAAGTATTTTTGACACCCCTTCAAATAATTGAATTCAAATGTTCCAATTACTTCCATGGTCACAGATTTATAAAATCAAGCACCTAGGCATGCAGACGCTTACACACCTACAAATGTGTGAAATAATGGCTCACTGTCAAGAGCTCAGTGAATTCAATCGTGGTACTGTGAAGTCCATTCGTGCAATTTCCTCACTACCAAATATTCTATGGTCAACTGTTAGTTGTATTATAACAAAGTGGAAGCAATTGGAAACAACAGAAACTCAGCCACAAGGTGTTAGGCTGTGTAAAATCACATAGAGCATGCTAAGGCTCACAGTGCGCTGAAGCCGCCAATAGCTCAGACCTCCAAACTTCATGTGACCTTCAGATTTGATAAAGAAAAGTGCGTAGAGGGCTTCATGTAATGGTTTTCCATGGCTTAGCAGCTGCATCCAAGGCTCACATCACCAAGTGCAATGCAAAGTGTCGGATGCAGTGGTGTAAAGCATGCCGCCACTAGACTTTAGGGCAGTGAAGATGTGTTCTCTGGATTGACCAATCACACTTCTCTGTCTGGCAATCTGATGGATGAGTCTGGGTTTGGCAGTTGCCAGGAAGATAGTACTTGCATGACTGCATTGTGCCAAGTGTACATTTTGGTGGAATTATGGTGTGGGTTTGTTTTTCAGGTGTTTGTTTTTATATGAAAATAAAAAGAGGCAGAGTGGTGTTTTATGAGATATTTCTCATAGAGCGCCTTGAACGCACGTTCTATTTTGCTGCGGACGCGCGAATGGATTCAAAATGTTCACACGTCAAACTAGACGCGGTAGATGAAATTTTGACTATCTGTTCGCGTTCGGTGTGAACGTAGCATAAGGCCCCATTTACACTGCATTGCTCAAGTGACCTAATTCTGATTTTTTTCCCTCTCATATGCCACAGATCGGATATGACATGTGAATGTGTAAGCAGGAAAAAAAAAGTACATGAATATCGATATCCTCAGTTTGGATTCAGGCCTCACTCATATGTGGTAATAAATCCGATAATGATTGGATATGTGCTATTGCGTCTGCCATGTAAGCGGTCGCATTGGATATTCCACAGTAAATGCGTGTCGTACGTCATTGAAAAAGGGATGGAGGCGAATGATTTCAACTCACGTGGACACGAATAGCGATCAAGGGTTCTTTTCTTTTTTCTCCGCCTTACGAGATAATTGTTTTAATGACCTTTAAAGATGTGTGGGAAAGTGTGGAAAGTAAAACACTGATTAATTATTTTGCCGTTTACTTCCTTTTCTGGGTCAGAAGGTCTTGGCTGTTTCGCAAATATCGAATACGGGTCGCTTTTAAAAGATGATGTAAGTGGGTCAACAAAAAAATTGGATATAGTCCCTAAATCGGAATTGTGCATCAAGACCTGCAGTGTAAAGGCAGCCTAAATGTAGCCTTATTCACGCAGAACCAAACTGGTCCACTTTAAAGCTTAAAGCCCATCTTTCAAGTTGAAGATCACTGTGAATGAACGTGTAGATAAATAGTATAGGAACTCGACTTTCGTGGAGAAATTAATCATAAATGTGCATTAAAACATTTTTTTTTAAAATAAATTGTGAGTAAAATTACTTCCGTTGTGAAAAACGCTCTGATCGGAAGTGACGCAATGGCCGGTAAACATCAACATCGTCTTTTCGTAATGGTATCAGACAGCGCAGAGGTTGCAGTTGGGATAAATGTCAACTCTTACGATAAACTACTGCCGTATAATTACGAGCCGCCAAGGCGAGAGAGGGGTCGGGGAGAGTTAAGGGGAAGGGTAAATGGACAGAGGAGAGAGATAGAGTTGTGGTGTGAGGAGAATCGGTTGAGAATTGGGCAGGTGTCTTGGTGAGTGACCGCAGGGTATAGCTAAATGTGGCTAATGTTGTCTCAATGTTTATCACATTGCAATATCTTTAATAAATCATATTTATCAATATTGCTGTCGACATTGTTGTTTTTCAAGCATCCATGTAGATTGTCACCATCTATGCCAGCAATATGTGTCTTAAAATAATTAATTTAGATCCCAGATTTTAAATGAATGTTGTAGGATGTAACGTTAGGCTATAGCTTACATCTGTGATGGTCAGATATAGACATTCTGTGCATTTCTACACAACATAGTTTATCGTGAAATTTTATAGAAATTGCTAGCTGATGTTTAATCAGTAACTGCTTTTAGACCTAACTTTAGGTGTCCGCATGTTCTGCTTCTGCAAATGTCAAGCGTTTGGGCCATATATCTGAACAACATAACCGGACAGCTGGAATACCGAGCTTAGTCGGCTGTTATACTACTTACCTAGTATTTCCTACGGACATAATGTAAATGAGCTCACATGTACTGTGGAGTATGTGTATGAAAGCAGTTAGTCTTTCGGCTAGGATGGGAATATGCTGTTCATGTAAATAAAGTCATTGTAACAAGGATCTTTTATTAATTCACCATTGTGACAACAGAATTCACCACTCTGACAACTCAAAACTACTATAACTATAATAACGATAACGACAATCTCTATTTTCTGTTTCCACCTCTCAGACTACGTAAACCCACAATGAGAGCCAGGGCTGCAGCGCCTATGTTTGCCTGTCGTTGCGTCATATGACACGTTCTCTGGGAAAAGGCGGGTTTTTCAAGCGTAGCTTAGAGCAGGCACTTCTTTTCTTAATTTCTGCCCGTGGGTGTTGTAAAACATATGTATTCTTATGTATGTCTTTTTAAATTTACATTTTCATACAGTATTCTGTATAAATTAAATTATAATGTGTTTATATGCTTCGTTTACAATGCGTTTACAATGCCACAAAAAACAATTGACTGAGATTTTTTTTCGCATCCGATTTGAGCCACTTTCAAATGTGATTTTAAATCAGATCAGATATCTGGACATTTGACCTACATCTAAACATGTAGTGTATCTGATTCTGCTTGTGATTTCAAGTGACCACAAGGCGAGGGCAACACTTTTGACCATAAAGATAGCTTTTTAATTATGTATTACAGCAGACTTGCCCGTATTTGCTCCGTAGGTTAGATCGTCCCATTTATTGCTCAGTCTGACCTTCGAAGGATGCAGCAATATCACACAAGTTCACTCTTTATAAACAAGATATCAAACAGTTACAAGTGGTCTTTCTGTTACAACAGCTGAATTTATTACCTTTCTTTTTCATTAATGCTTCACATTCATAACTATTTAAACCAATCATGAAACAACAGAAAGAGTCATTAAAACAGACATGTTAATCTGCTTTTTCATCTTTCTTTTTCTTAATCAATGCACAAATCTTCAGTGAAAACACTTGCAATTGCTGAAAGAGAAACAAGTTAACAAAAGTCAAGGGTCAAGAGCCCAACTTAATAAAACAATTTAAACCAGGGCTATTCAAATCTTACTATTCAAATCAAATTTGAAAAATCTATTCAAATCTAATGCGTTGCAGAGTTTAGCTCCAACCCTAAACAAACACACCCACCTGTGATTTTTGAATGATCCTGAAGACATTGCTTAGCATGTTCAGGTGTGTTTGATTAGAGTTGGAGCTAAACTCTGCAGTGCATTGGCCCTCCATGGTAAGATTTGAATAGTCCTTATTTAGACTGTTAACTCTTAGGGGTCCCATCAGTTCTACCACCTCGCTCTTTTCTTATTAGTGCGGAAGAATTAAAAGTACTCAAAATACTCAGGCAATCTTGTGTGTTATACATCATTCAAAACTGTGCACTCGCAATTCACAAACTCACAAACAAAAAAGCAAAAATAATGTGTAATCTGCTGCCTCCCTATCAATTAAGTCTCTGATACTTGTCAGAAAATGAATTGTAACATATGTCTAAAGAAACATTGAAATGTCAGGTTTTAAATAATGTATATCAAAATATTCTCTATAAACAAATATTCTCTGTTTATGTAATCTGTTTAAAAAGAGAAAGATGTCAGTCATTCACCAGCCTTCTCATCATCTCCTAATGTAGTGTAAGGGATTGATTTGGATCAAATAACTCAAAGGGTAACTGTAATACATATTAAATGATTCAAATTAAAATGTAACATTTCATCAACTATTCGTCCACCGATACGTTGAATTTAGAGTACATTATCAATTTTGAATAGGGATATCACTGTCACGGTTCATGAATTCATCGTCTCATTCTGTCTGTGTTGTGTGGTGTTGTTGGAGGCGTGGTCATTGATTACTCATCACCGATCACTCTCACCTGCTGCACCTCATTACAGGGCCATTATATTCCTGTGTCTCACTCATGCTGCGTCCCAATTCGCCTACTTATACTACGTCCTAAAAGTATGTACTCTTTTTGTGAAGAAAAAGTATATACTTTTGAGTGTGTAGCAGAAAAGTATGCAAGCTTCGGGACATACTACTTCGCCATCTTTAACAGACTCTGTCGCTTAGTTACGTGCATCCCGTCACCGTTTATCTGCCCTGTCAATCATCGTCAGATTCGTCACAGTTCAAATCCTCCACATTCAGTTTAATCTCCTACCGTATCGGAGAGAAATGTAGCCGCTCGTTGATCTGCCATTTGTGGGTCTTTAATGCAGAGACTCTCCTCCTGTGTTTGCAGTTTGAATATAATGATGCATTTAAAAGTTAATGGCCAAACATGTCATTACAAAAGTTCACAATGCTGCTGCAGGTGAAATATAATGTGGACAACACTGAATAAATATATTTTTGTCAGGTTAAATATTGATAGGGTCACTCAAACCCCTTTATCTAAACTTCTCTACTTAACCGTCGAACTCGCACATCCGTCATGTTTGTAGTTTTTTAACGCTTTTTATCCGCGTTTGTAGTTCTAATCGAATCCTCGTCCAACTCGCAATGGGTTGTGGGCAATATCAGCCGTTAGAGTGCCCATCGATCCATACTGTGAATTCGGACCGGAAATAGTAAACCATCCGGGAATCTTTGGAATACTCTTTTCACCATACTACGATTTGGGACATACTAATTCTATTTTCGTATACTATTTAGGATGGATAGTATGCGAATTGGGACGCAGGGTCAGTCTTGTGTCAGATCGTTAAAGTGTGTCCTGGTGTTCCTGTGTGGCGTGTTCTTCGTTGGGATTGCTTGCTCCGGTTCTGGTTCCAGCCAACCGCGTCTGCCCGATTGCCTCCCTGCTTCACGAGCTTCTCAGTACCCAACGATTCTCCTTTGGACTCTGCTGTTATCAGCCTTGTGACTTTCTGATCTATATTTCTGGTGTCTTGAGTGAATAAACTTTTAACTTATTCGCAACTGGATCATCTGTTCTTTCTCCTAGCGCACATGACAGAACGATCTGACTAGGGCTGGGATAAACGATTATTTTTTAAACGATTAATCTAGCGATTATTTTTTCGATGCATCGATTAATCTAACGATTAATTTTTCCTGTCCGATTCGGTTACGATTCGATTCGATTACCGATTATCTACCCATTAATTGCCTAATAGCAATTTATACATGTTGATTTAATTATCTGAATGAAAAAATGAATTCCTTAACATTGCAATATATGTTTATTGCTCTTAAAATTCCAAAGTAAGACTATACAAGAGCAATGCATTCAATAAAACCTTGAAAACATAAAGTAGGCTACACACACACACACACACACACACACACACACACACACACACACACACACACACACACACACACACACACACACAAATAAATAAGTATTAACCTACAACAAAGAAACATATTATACGATTTTTCTATGTATGCAACTCAGCCTACAGGCTATGCCCATCGATTAAATATCAACAAGTTGGTTAATCAAATCCAGGGACACTGCAAGCGTGAGCGTCTCGGCTGCGTGGCGTGTCTGTTTTTGTTTCGGCTCCCATGTTAACAGGTTCTGCACACTGACTGTGACGCGCGGAAAACGCGTGCATGCTAGAAATAGAAGAGCGCCTATTTTTCACGCGTGTTGGGAGCGTCTCCAGGCAAAATAGAATAGGAAAATATGTTTATATATCATTTTGACACGAATACATATTATTAAATTACATTTTCATGTTTGAAAGTCTGTAGGTTTACATAAATGCAGATATAGGCTTAATTTTAATAATAAAAAACGACAATTATCGATTTTGAAATATTGCAACTGTCAATACAGAACGAAATATTCTGTAGCCTATTTTGCCGTCAATACCATGGATATGTGGCTACTCCCGACGTTTTCTTTGCTGTATCAGTAGGCTATTTATG
The DNA here is from genome assembly GCF_024679245.1 of Pseudorasbora parva. NCBI lineage: Eukaryota > Metazoa > Chordata > Actinopteri > Cypriniformes > Gobionidae > Pseudorasbora > Pseudorasbora parva. Next base: position 22,700,683 of record NC_090187.1, read on the forward strand.
TTTAACATTAGGAATAGGGCTTCCCTCCGCATCAATAGCAGCAGCAGCGCCGCGTCAGACACGCTTCTAGTGTGCAAAGGCAGAGAAAACGCCACGCAGCCCCGTGGCTGACCCGCAACAGAAACGCCACGCGCATCCGCGGCATGACAGTGAAAACAGTTACATGTAGAGTGCATTATGGGCGCCAATATTCCGTTAAAAACCAGAATAGTCCTGGGATGAAACTGCTCACTTAGAGGATGGATACCCTCGGTCACATCAGCGCGATTAGACATTGAACATTTTAAATTTAAAACAGCTTATTATGTAGGTAACGAAGCCAATGTGTCCGATGCTTTCACTTGATGCAAACGTTTGTTTTTGTGATTAAAATACATCAAATATTACCAAAACATCTGTCTTCCTGTGTGCAGACATTTGTTTATGTAGCCGTGACAACAAAACGCGTGCGCGCATGCCTGTGATGCTCCGTGCGCATCGCGCGCCAACCCCATAGACTGTGGCCAACCCGCAAGCCTTGCACTTATGAAAGTCTGAGGAGCCACTCGTGTTGCTACCATAGATATACATAATAAATAATATACTTAATTACATAATATACTTTATTATGTACATCTATGGTTGTTACTACTCTCCGGCGCCGCCATCTTTATTTTGAGTCTGACGAATCGACGCGCATATTTTGCGTCGACGTATTTTTTGCGTCGACGTCATCGATGACGTCGACGCGTTGTCCCAGCCCTAGATCTGACCAATCATGGATCCAGCGAAGATGATAGAACTACAAGGATATCTCACTGCCAACAGTCAACGCATGGAGCGGCAGGAGGAGCATATCACTGCCAATGCACGGCCCGTGCAGGCACTCGTGAAGAAGATGTCCAAGCTCAAAACTCAGTTTAAACAGCTGACATTGCCCACTGCGCCCAGCCCACCGTCCGTTCCCCACAATCCAGCCGCCATCATCAACACGCACGAGCCACGCATCCCTACACCGGAGAGGTACACGGGTGAGCCCGAGTTATGCAGACCTTTTTTGACTCGCTGCGCTCTCTTCTTCTCACTACAGCCTCTTACATTCGGCACGGAGAAGGCGAAGGTGGCGCTGATCATCAACCTGTTGTCAGGCTGTGCGGCGGTCAGGGGAGCGGCGGTGTGGGAGTATGATCATCATTGCTGCTCTTCTTTCCAAGCGCCCTCAGCGGAACTCAGACTTGTGTTCGACCGTGCTGCCACGGGTCGCGAGGCGGCCAGCAAACTCTCGGATTTACGTCAAGGCAAGCATTCTGTATCTGAGTACATCATTCAATTCCGGACCTTGGCCACTGAGAGCAAATAGAACGAGGAGGCGCAGTGGGGCCGATTCCTGCATGGGCTGGCTGACCATGTCCATAAAGAGATCTACGCCTTAGACCTTCCCAAGAGTCTCAATGAGCTGATGGACCTGGCAGTTCGAGTGGATTCCAGACTGGAGATGAGGGACTAGCGGACATTTGTCAGAGAATCTCTCGAGTCCGTCGACTACTCAGAGAGAGACACGGTCAGCCTATTCAACGATCCCGAGCCCATGCAGGTGAGTGGAGCTCGACTTACCCGGCCGGAAAGAGAACGCTGACGATACATGTTTTGCAGCGTGACAGGGCATTTCTTCAATGACTGCCAGTTAAAAGATCGAGCCCGACAGTAGAAAGGAAGCTACTGTCGGGTGGAGTGTCATTGAGGAAATCCTCGTCTGCCACTTTCCTTCCGGGAAAAGTGCAATGGGCAGATCGGTCACACAGTTGCCAAGTCTTCGTGGACTCTGGAGCTGAGGTAATTTTCTGTAATTTTATGGACCGTTCACTGGCCACCCAGCTCCAGATCCCCATGCACCAGCACTCCTATTGCTGTGCACGCACTGAATGGACAGACACTCCCCGCTATCACACACACCACAGACTCTGTCACACTCACCATCACAGGCAACTACACAGAGACAATTACATTTTTCATCACTGACACACCCCTCAGGCCCGTCGTCCTTGGTCATCCCTGGTTGGTCAAGCATAATCCCAGGGTTGACTGGGGACACAGTTCGTTATCTGCTTGGAGTAATCAGTGCTACGCCTCTTGTCTTGTGTCTGCCCGTAAGTCTGTGTCTAGTTCTGTGTTACAGGAGGAGACGGTGAATTTGTCTAATGTGCCCAAGGAGTACCTGGACCTGAAGGAAGTGTTCAGTAAGTCCAGGGCTGCTTCTCTTCCTCCTCATCGTCCCTATGACTGTGCCATAGATCTCATGCCAGGTACGTCTCTGCCTAAGGGCAAGCAATACTCACTTTCTATTCCAGAAAGGTAGGCCATGGAGAAATACATTTCTGATTCGCTAGCCTCCAAATTCATCCGCACCTCTTCTTCTCCAGCGGGGGCGGGGTTCTTTTTTGTAGGTAAGAAGGATGGGTCCCTGTGACCTTGCATTGATTACCAAAGGCTGAACAACATCATGGTAAAGAATACCTATCCTTTGCCATTGATGTCTTTAGCCTTTGAGAGGTTGCAGGAAGCATCCGTATTCACAAAACTGGATTAACGTAATGCTTATCATTTGGTTCGCATAAGAGAGGGGGATAAGTGGAAGACTGCTTTTAATACCCCCACGGGGCACTTTGAATACTTGGTCATGCCCTTAGGGCTGTCCAACTCCCCAGCAGTCTTCCAAGCACTAGTCAACAACGTAGATCAGTTCATGTATGTCTTCCTGGATGACATTTTGATATTTTCTTCATCTCTCCAGGAACATGACCAGCATGTTCAACTAGTGCTCCAGAGGTTGCTAGCGAATGGGCTTTTTGTCAAGGCGGAAAAATGCACTTTCAATGCACAGTCTTTTCCATTCCTAGGAGACATCGTCTCATCTGAGGGAATGCGCATGGATCCCGACAAGGTTAAGGCTGTGATAGATTGGCCAACTCCAGATTCCTGCAAGGCCCTGCAGAGGTTTCTGGGGTTCGCCAATTTTTATCGACGTTTTATATGTAACTTCAGCCAACTAGCTGCGCCTCTGACAGCGTTGACCTCCCCCAAAGTTAAGTGCAGGTGGTCTGGTGCAGCCAAAACTAAATTTACCAACCTCAAGAGCCGCTTTGTTTCAGCTCTCATTCTCATCGCCCCTGATTCATCATGTCAGTTTGCAGGACGGTGGAATGCTAGTTGACATGTTGTTCCAAAGTTCCTTAAAATGTGTTTATTGTGGCTTGTTGCTACTTTTGAATTTCAACAACACTGTGACTTGCTGTTCTCCACTTTTTCCACTAGATGATGATTACATCAGGTATTAGATGAGACTGCCTTGCCATTCCATTCAGAATTATGAGGAATGTGTTCTTCAGTATGTTGAGCCTGTTAAGCAGGTACTTGTCACAACAAACAGTATAATTAATTTAAACATGCCTTAAACATCTCAGGGACTTGTGATTAATCATAGCTCAGATGTAATGTGAGAAATGTATTTAAACATAAACAGCATGAATTTACTATTAATGCAGAGGCCTCCGAAATGGAAAAAGTGAGCTGTGTAGGAGGCCGCAGAGCTTCATCACTTCCATATTACATCTTGATGGCATTAATATGTTCACTAAGATTAATGATAGCAAAAATGTAGATTTACTACTGGGTTCACCCTCTCTGAAAGCTTGATGGCTAGAACTCTCTGCAGATACACAACATGTCCTAAAGAAGCCATTTAGTGCATAATGACTTGTGTTCGTAGCATTTTAAGACGTCATGTTAATATATTTTTAACACCATCATCAGTTTCTGAAAGAAGTAAAAAATGCTAATGTTCTCAGAACTTGAGCAGTAAACACATCTAACAGAAAGTTAGAAACTCTTTTATTGTGGAATTTAAATGACGATGTCAACATTATACTATTCATGCTTTACTTACTTTTAGTGAGACTTTTGGCTTTCAACAAACACACTGTGACCAAGAAAATAATGCACTTTAAGATACACTACGCAAATACAACATTTTGCTGTTACTTAAAAGAAAAAAAGAAATACTGTTATTTTGAATGTTTTATCCATCAAATAATCCGGAACAAAAAACATTCCCTTGGTTTTGTTCCTTTAGACATATGCGAACACGGAAATCGTGCTCGGATCCAAAACAAGTGCTCCGAGACCGCCTGTTGGAAGTGGTCTTGGCCCAATTGCAAACGAACTCTAGGGCGGTTCGGTTGAGTTATGAAAGCTATCCGACCTAACGGACCAACAAACCAAATGGTATAATAATTCATAAGGGGAAATACGCTACATAAAAAGCACTAGTGTCTGATTCTGTGAGTGAGCACATTAGTTATCACAGTTGAAAACCAAAAGAGCACTCTTCATCTTAAAATGTTTAATTGTGCTTCTCTGTGCGAGAATTCTGTCTTACCGTTAACCTCTAGACAGCGCTGGGAGATCCAGAGAGTTTGACTATGCTGCAGTATTAATGTAGTATATAATTTAACAGGGGGAATGACGACTACATTCATACAGTGTTTGCATGTGTCCCAGGAGTTAAAAATAAAGCCACAATATGGAGCAATCTTCTCAATCATCTTGATGGATGACGCAGAGTAAACTCAATGACCAATAAGAGGACAGTTGTACTCACATGTGACTTGCATGAAAACATTTTGGTACGCTTTAAAAGGTTACCTTGTGGAAGTGAACTGAACCAAGAGAAAAATTGCAAAATCTATAGGTGTGAAAACACCCTTATAATGTTTTTTTAAAGATCACGCGATTCGAGACAGCAGCATAGTGTCGGCCTGGTACATGTGGATACTACAGTATTTTCTGTCTAGGGACATTGAAGATTGGAGTAATGAGGAGCTTTGCATCACATTTAGGGGCACATAAATCAGATACAACCCCAAAAACAAGGCAGAAAATCTCATAGAGAAAATCTCAAGCCAAGAAGCCTACACACTTTGCCAAAACCAAAGTAGCCTGAAAACACCACTGATGGCATTGTGTATAGCAGCCAGACATGTTGAGAAAGTTTTGGCCGTTTTATTTCACAGTATGTTCGTCCTAGAAAAGTTTCACATCTTGAAGCTGTGCGTTAGTCTCAAGGAAGGTTACTAACAATGATATGTTGGCTAGTCAAGGCTGCACATGGGCCAGCTGGAACAAACTTATAAATCATACTGGGTCGACATGACTCCGCTGTTTGCCAGAGACCTCCTTGCACTAAATATATGCAGACATCTTATGAGGCTGTAACTTACGGAAGTCACTCGCACCCTCCAGATTGCCAGCGCCGCAGACCGAGGTCTGGAGATGAATATGTGTCATTGTATATCTAATTAATTTACCTATTTTTGTTTTAGCCATAAATTTAAGTCTGTCTTACACTTGTCATTGCAAACTTTTCTTTCTTTCTTGAAGTGACTTTCTTTGTTCTTTAGAATGCCAGTAACAGGCTGTTGTTTAATTTCATTAACATCACAGTATTTTTGCTGCTGCGTTATTTGATGTTTTGCAGGTTTGTCAAATAGTAGACAACATTCAGTCAAAAGCATTTTCAGAAAGAAGACGCGCAATACAACGAATTCAAACTGACTTATCAGGTAACAATTTCAGACCCACATTTAACTCTGACAAGAAGAAAAAGGAGAGAAAATCTGAATGTTATGTAACCTCAGTAAGTGTGAGATATTCAGGAAGGAATGAGGTCTGACAGGTGGCTGCCAGTGAGATTGTTTCCACTATGCAGTGATTTTATGTTCTGATTCAGAGCAGATTCAATAATAAGTACCAAAATGCTGTTGGGCCACTGTTTGCTAAGCCTCTTACTTGTTTAACATGCCACTCATGTCAATGGCAGATTTTTCAGTGCGGTAGTCAAGGTCACACAGTTCACACCACTGAACAGATAAGCTAACTAATTAACAATGATGACGGCATGTCAAGTTTATGGAACAACATAAAGAGAGGAAATGCGCAAAAAGGGACTCAGTTAATTTAAATTCTCATTTTACTGTATATTTAAATGTTGAACTTGTAATTTTAGTAGTTTAGTTTTTAAATAAAATAAAAATGAAATGATAGTATAGATAATGATAATGACATTACTACATATACTACAAATGTAGCTTATTATTGACATTTATCAACATTATCAGTATCTATACTATCATTTCATTTTTATCTTACTTAAAAACTAAACTACTAAAATGACAAGTACAAATTTACTACGACCCATAGAAGCTAAAGTTGCACCCCTATTGACATTTTTTTAATTAATTAAATACGATGCACAGGAGCGTTTTCTTAAATTTTGCTCCTATTCACATCAGGACACTTTCATTTTAAAGCATTTTTCACTTTTATCTGCTTAATATTTCAGGTTTTGCATAGCTCAGTTGCTAAAGCATTACACTACACAACAACTACCCAACATGTGATCATGCAATTGTGAGTTCGATCCTGGGGAACACGTGCTCATAAAGTGTGTATGCACTATTAATCAATGGGTAGGTTTAGGGATGGGGTGGGTGTAGTTGTAAAAAAAAAATATATATTTTTTAGGGCCGGGACTCGATTAAAAAAATTAATCTAATTAATTAGAGGCTTTGTAATTAATTAATCGAAATTAATCGCATTTTAATCACATATAAATATTTGACCTGAGAACAATGAGAAGTAATTTTTCACATGTATTTTTAGTATACCATTGAATAATGACTGAATACATAAGCTTAATCAACAAAATATTGTTTTTTTATTTCAGTTCAGCAGACCAGTGCAATGTTTGCCATTAAGTTTAGCAAAAGCATATTTGTGATATTTGAGGCTCGATGTGCTGCGGTGATACGCAAATTCCTTGTTGTATAGCTTGAACACAACCATGCTCTTGACGACGCTTCCATTCTTTCGTTTTTTAAAACAAAATTTCCCATCCACGGGGCCAAGCAAAGCGGTCTCATCAGCTTCTTCGTTCATGTTCACTCATGCCCTGCGTCTCAATCAGCTCCCTAGTTCCCTAGTCAGGGCACTGATCAAGACATAAGTCAATGAGCTGACTCCCTGATCAGTGCCCTGACTACTGAACTAGGGTGCTGATTGAGACGCACCCATGGTATATATATATATATATATATATATATATATATATATATATATATATATATATATATATATATATATATATATATATATATATATATATATATATTTAGTTTAGTTTAGGGTCCAATTCTCACTACATTATAGCAGCACGTGGCAACTTTTGCTCTCGGGGTCCCCCTACAGTTTGGAAAAAATAATGTCCTCAACTACTGTCGTAAGATCTGTCATCCTACCACAGGGGATGCCATCGCGCGTGCATTTGTTGACATGACAGCCCTGATAGCCCTGAACTAGTAATGCGCGGGACGTCTCATAACCCGCGGACCCCGTATGTCTATTTAATGGTCGCGGGTGCACGGCGGGTTGTAAAAATATATACAGTGGTGCGGTGCGGGCCAAACAACTTCATAAATGTGGCGCCGCGGGTTGGTACAGCACTAACAGTTAACCTGAACACTGCAAGAGGAGTTCACATGCAGGTGTTCTTCTGGCGGCGCGTGTCGTGTGAAATGTCTTCATCCCAGGTAACGTTACAGTCAGTGGCATATGTTTCAGCATGTCATATGAATATAATTTCATGAGTTTTATTTTTTTCAAACTCCAAATAATCACGATGCTCACGTTTACAAGCCAGCGTCATTATAGTAGTCTATTTGTTACTGTTTTACAGAATCTATATAATACTTCAATTCAATGTTTGAGTGGTAAGTAATC
>NC_090187.1:23015994-23125994 GCF_024679245.1 Pseudorasbora parva
CCGCTGGATCTCATGCCTCAGTTAGCGAGCTGGACGCACTCTCTGCGGTTTTCTTCCGCTCGCGCTGAGGCACAAACGCAGCAGCACTCCAGCTCCGAGGAACTGGATGTTGTTAGCGCTGATGATGATCTGCCAAAAGAAAACGACACACACACACTCATAAAAAGAGGTGCTATTGGTGTAACTCGCGCTGTGTCCAGGTTAAGTTTAGACTGGCCGACCGAGTGTCAAGAAGTTCGCCAAAAAATAAATAAATATATAAATAAAATAAGAAAGAGAAAGAACAATATAATGGCGAGCAGACAGCATGTTTAAGAGTACGAGGGCTGAATCTAGTGGCTCGGATCTCGCGTTTGCCGAGGCAGCGTGTAGATCACGGGTCTACAATATAGATTCTATGACTCGATCGCGGATCTCGCGCTTGCCGAGGCAGCGTGTAGATTACGGGGTTGAGTTTAGTGGCTCAGATCGCGTGTTTGCCGAGGCATCGCGTAGATTATGGGTCTGCATCTATCATTCAGAAAGGGCGACGATGTTTCGCGGGGAAGAGACGCTTGCGAGCTATCTCTCCCCCGAGTCCACATCGTCACACAGCCCCACAGCTGCCCACAACAAGCCGGTAAAAAAAAAAAAAAAAAAAGTCGGCTTTGGGGGTAGGGCATATTCGGCAGCAGATCAGGCGGCCGCCGGTTTGTATACGGCGGTTGCTCTGCAAGCATATAAAACAAGCAGACCTGCTGGGGGATATTGATATTGAGATTAAAAAAAAAAAAAAAAAAAATATATATATATATATATATATATATATATATATATATATATATATATATATATATATATATATATATATATATATATATATATAATAAATAAATAAATAAATAAATCAAAATGTCCCTCTGGGGCTGTCGGGCGGGGCAGCCTCAGCCGAGTACATCCTTTCTCAAACCTACACCGAGCAAAACAAAAGAGAGAGCGTGGCCGCTCGGGGCCCCCCCGCAGAGAGATCGGGGGTCCGGGCGACGCGCTCAGCCGGGACCTTCCCGTGGTAGGGCGGATCTGAGGGCCGTCCTTACTGCTAGGAAGGCCTCGGCTAAGAAGTCCTGACGTCAGAGGCGCAGGATTTCCGATGGCAGTCCCCTCCGGGAGAGTGCGGCTCGCCGAGGCGCCCGCTCTTTCCTGGTGCCATCGGGGGGGGCCGGTCTGCCAACCCTGCCACCGTTGGTGCTTCAGGGCGCGGCGGTCCCCGGCGAACATATATCTCCTTGTCCGCCCGGAAACGTAGCGGCTTGGGGATGTTCGCGCCCTCTCGTGAGGGCCCCGGGGCGGTCAGTTCGGTTGCTACCTGCCGGTTATCCGTTACAGGACACCGGGCTGACCACCCAGGAAAATCCAGAGACCAGCCTCGAGAGGCTGGTTCCCTTAGTAGATTTTCTGGCAGCGTGGAAACTTCTGCCGAATATCTCAGAATGGGTCCTGCTCACATTATAAAAAGGGTTCGGTCACACCCACCCGTGTTCAGCAGGGTTACTCCTACGGTAGTAACCCCCGAGCAGCCTCTGGTCATGGAACGAGAGGTACAGACTCTTCTGCGAAAAGAGGCTATACACGGGTCCCTCCCCTCTGCAGAGAGTCGGGCTTTTACAGCCGGTACTTCATAGTTCCAAAGAAGGATGGAGGGTTAAGGCCTATTTTTAGATCTGCATCAGCTAAACAAAATGCTCACGATAAAACAGATCGTGTGTCACGTCAGGTCCGAGGACTGGTGTGTCACAATAGACCTAAAAAATGTATACTTCCACATCTCCATCCTTCCGCAGCACAGACAGGTCTTCAGGTTTGCTTTTGGGGGCGAAGCTTACCAGTATTGAGTGCTGCCATTCGGCCTAGCTTAATCACCCCACACTTTCACCAAGTGCGTGAATGCAGCTCTGGCTCAGGTGCGACTCCAGGGCATTCGCGTGCTCAACTATATCGACGATTGGCTGGTGTTAGCATAGTCGAAACAGTGGGCCTTCAGCATTGAGATGCTGTTCTCGCCCATATGAGAGTGTTGGGGCTAAGGTTGAACGGAAAGAAATGTGTGCTGGCACCTATAAGCTGCAGAGCACTACTTTTCTGGCGGTAGTCTGGGACACGAAAATAATGTTGGCTCGGCTATCCCCTCCCAGGATAAAAACGATCCTGGATACCGTGAACCAGATAAAGCTAGGTCAGTCACTCACTGTGAAACACTTTCAGAGAGTGTTAGGGCTGATGACAGCAGCGTCCAACGGGGTACCTTTTGGCCTGCGGTACATGAGACCCTTACACTGGTGGCTCAGGACCAAGGGGTTCTCCCTGAGGGGAAACCCTTTTTCGCTTGATCAAGGTCACGCGGCGCTGCCTACGTGCCTTAGTGAAGTGAAAAGATCCTTGGTTCCTGTCCCAAGGTCCAGTTCTGGGGGCTCCTTGTCGTCGCGTAACGCTAACGACGGATGCCTCCCTAACTGGCTGGGGAGCGGTCATGAGTGGCCGCTCGGCCCAAGGTCTGAGCGGCCGTCAGCTCTCCTGGCACATAAACCAGCTGGAGCTGATGGCTGTGTTTCAATCATATAAAATCAAACACTTCCTCTCAGACCTGCGGGGCCGCCATGTGTTAGTTCGGTCAGACAACACTTCGGTGGTCTCGTATATAAATCACCAGGGGGGGTTGAGATTGCGTCGGGTGTGGAAGCTGACGCGTCATATGCTAACATGGGCCCACGGCAAGATGCTCTCGCTCAGGGCGATGTACATCCCGGGGGTCCTGTATGTAGCGGCAGACTCCCTGTCGAGGCAGGGAGTGATGCCGGGAGAATGGAGACTCCACCCGAGGTGGTGGAGGAGCTGTGGATCCGCTTTGGGCGAGCCCAGGTGGATCTGTTTGCGTCTCGAGAGACGACACACTGTCCAGCATATTTCTCCCCCAATGGTACAGACGTGGCCGAGGCTGCGTCTGTACGCCTTCCCCCCTCTGGCATTGCTCCCAGGAGTGCTGGAGAGCGTCCGCCGGGACGGGGTTCAGCTTTTATTGGTAGCCCCACTCTGGCCGGGCCAAGTATGGCTCGCCGACATTATGTCTCTCCTAGAAGGTCCTCCCTGGAAAATCCCAGTCAGGAGAGATCTTCTTTCGCAGGCCGGGGGGGTCAGTACTGCACCCGCGCCCGGAACTGTGGAAACGGTGGGCTTGGCCCCTGAGGGGGCCCAGTTCATAAACACGGGTCTATCTACTGAGGTGATAGAGACCATGTTGCACTCCAGAGCACCATCCACAAGGAGACTTTACGCACTCAAATGGAGAGTTTTTGTCGCCTGGTGTACGCACCAGGCTTTGGACCCTGTTAACTGCCCGTTCGGTTCAGTTCTTGAGTTCCTACAAGAAAAATTCTCCGCAGGGTTATCTCCGTCAACACTGAAAGTATATGTGTCGGCGATATCTGCTTATCATATTCCATTAGATAATGCATCATTGGGGAAACACCCTTGGGTCATGCGTTTCCTTCGTGGTACTTTGAGGCGCAGACCTGCGGCACGCTCGAGGGTGCCTACTTAGGCAGTGGCACCCTCTTGTCTGGAGTTTGCACCAGGAATGGTAAAAGCATTTCTCTTCCCGAGGGAAGGATATGCTCCCAAGGTCCCGACTAATGTGCCGGGACCAGTAATGCTGCAGGCTTTCTGTCCGCCTCCGTTCACTAGTCAAGACCAAGAGAAGCTAAATCTGCTATGTCCGGTCAGGGCCCTAGATGCATATGTCCACAGGGCTGCCCTGTGGCGAAACTCAGAACAGTTGTTTGTGTGTTTTTGGGTCCCCGAGCAAGGGAAAACCGGCTTCAAAGCAGATGCTTAGCAAGTGGATAGTCGAGGCTATTTCGCTCGCTTATGAGTCGGCCGGACATCCTTCACCAATGAGGGTCCGCGCCCACTCCACTAGGAGTATGGCTGCCTCTATGGCTCTTATTTCGGGAGTTTCATTGTCAGAGGTATGTGATGCGGCTGGGTGGTCCTCTCCGCATACATTTGTGAGGTTTTACAATCTAGATGTAGCCTCTACACCGGGGTCCCGGGTGTTTCTGGGTTGATTCACACATACAGACATTTGGGACTCTGGCGGCGTGGGTATTGAGGTCCCCTAGTGTTTCGACGCAGCTCGAAGTTCCCTCGAGATAGGGAACGTCTCAGGTTACGTATGTAACCATGGTTCCCTGAGAGGGAACGAGACGCTGCGTCGAGATGCCATACTCCCGGCATGCCTGTGATCGATTTGTTCGACTTTTCCAGAAGCTAGTGACTGTTTGGTCCGGGCATGCTTTATAGCTTCCTGGTCGATGACGTCACCCGCCCGTGACGTATCGTCCCGCTATTGGACTGATTACACAAGTGCTTCATGACATGGCACGCAGAGGCGTCCCCTAGCGTTTCGACGCAGCGTCTCGTTCCCTCTCAGGGAACCATGGTTACATACGTAACCTGAGACGTTTTAGTGTTATATTGTTACTAAAATTAACATTTCCCAACACATTTCTGTTCATCACATTGAATTATTTTAATATTGTGCATTAAATGGATATTTGGGTTAGGGGATCTTACATTTATCTGTAAAAGGGAAATTATACAGATATCTTTATGAAATTAAAGATTCATATATATATATATATATATATATATATATATATATATATATATATATATATATATATATATATATATATATATATATACATATATATATATATATATATATATATATATACATTATTGGTACCATTTCTCAGAAGTTAACCATATCAACACCACCCTTTAACCAGAAACCGACAAAACTGAGCCTAATCTTACCCAAAACATGTGACCAAATGAGAAAAACATTTTAAACAGGAAAGTATTGCTTATACTGTGGCACTTTTGAATGACTAACTGTCTTTTTAGAGTTTGAATATCAAATGTTACTAGCTAAAACAAAAATATCAGACATATCCTGATAATCAAAGTCACAGATTAGAATTATATATAATTAAATCTGACTATACAACCATTTAATCACTTTCAGCTTTACAAGTCAGTTACTGTTGCTTTAATTTCTATCACACCCCGGTCGTGTCAGTCTGTACTCGCTTTCTGTGAATCAGCTACTATATAGGCAAAAGTTTACTTCAATAAAGAACAAAGTGGCATACATAACATAAGTTCACTTACTTGAACAGTTAACGTTTGTCTGACGTCCTCTTCACTCTGCAGCTGGAGAAATTTCAAACGACGCATCACGTAAACCATATCCACCAACCAGAAAAGCTACTGTTACCATGGAGATGACCGCCCAGTCACAGTACAAACTTTTTAAATAAACTGTTAATTAGAAAAAAACATATTGGTTTTAACATGATTTTGTGGTGCTTAACCTAAAAGCTATGGAAAATGTAGATTATTTTGAATGTGAATTAAGTTTTTTTATTTTTTATTATTATACATTTATATATATATATATATATATATATATATATATATATATATATATATATATATATAAAAAAACTAATAAAAAGAACAAGTATATATTATATTTTAGATATATATTTTAGATATATAACATTTCTATTTTGTTCAATTCTTAATGATTGTTGAATTTTGTGAACATCGCTGAAAACTAAATACTATATTTGTTAATTACTTATCTTTTTTTTATGGACATAGTTTTTTTTAATCACAGACTCATACATTGAAAGTCATTACATATGTTTTAGAGAGAGAGAGAGAGAGAGAGAGAGAGAGAGAGAGAGAGAGAGAGAGAGAGAGAGAGAGAGAGAGAGAGAGAGAGAGAGAGAGAGAGAGAGATTAAGCCTATATATTATTGCCTTGAAAATAGTAGCAGGCCTAAATACTTAAAATTGTTCAGTACAAATAGTGAAGTGAAGTGAAGTGCAGTGCCATCATTGCCCATGGCCCATCCCATAATCGCTACACTGATCTGGGCCACACACCTCCCATCCACTATCGGCCCAAATGTTGTCTGCCGTCATGCATGCAGTGCTGTTATTGCCACACATGGCCCACAGTTGGCTGACATCATGCATGCCAGTGCTGGCAACAGGCCAGCAGTGCCATTATGAAGCCACATTTGGGCCAAGTCCGTTTGCTATGTGGGAAGTGACCGCTTATCTCGCTTATTGGTTAAGTCTTCCCCTGGCTATATTGCAGCTTATAATGTTTATAAACAGGGCAAAAAGTAATGGAGATAGTGAAGTCTTGTCTTGTTTCTTGGTAAAACGTTAATTGTTTTGATATTGTCACGGCTCCTGATTCCGCTGTCTCTCTCTCGTCTTGTGTTGTGTCTGTGGCCGTGGGCATGGTCACTGATAAGCACTGATCAGCAGCGCCAGCTGGTTATCATCATTGTGTGTCTTTATATGTGCAGCAACTGGTGTCTCATGTTGTCAGATCGTTGTGGTTCTCTGGTGTGTGTGTTCCTGCTCAGTTCCCTTCCTGTTTCTATTTCCTGGAGTTTGCTCGTTATTTGTTGTGTGCTGTCATCTGGTTGTTCCACTCTCCACCGGGATTCGAGCACCATCACAGGATCACCACACGGGATTCGGAGCACCTTCACCAGCTGTCTACCGAAGTCGCTGCGCCTATCCCATTCTGGCTTGTGACCGTCTGACCCTAGAGCGTCTTTTGCACTTGCATCCAGAGTCCGTATCTGTTACAGATATAATTCCATTAGAAACGACAGTAATCCTGTCACCCACATGTCATTGGCAAAAATATGTTTGCCAATATTAGATAGGGCCCCCTGAATCCCCAGGACCCTAAGTGGCCGCTTATCTCGCTTATTGGTTAAGTCTGCCCCAGGCTATACTGCAGCTTATAATGGTTATAAACAGGGCAAGAAGAAATGGAGATTGTGAAGTCTTGTCTTGTTTCTTGGTAAACTGTAAATTGTTTTGATATAATTCCATTAGTAACGACAATAACCCTAGGCAAGTGCTAAAAAGCATTGATCCGCTGTGTAAATGACTCCCACCAGGCACAACCCTCTATATGGCGCAAACAGAGGAGTTCAGTTAATGCCGTCAAAAGCGTTTTCTGAGTCTAAGTCTACGGAAATTGTCTGTTTTAGTGATTTTAGAAATGCGATTTTAGAACATAGATGTGTGTAAGGACATGAGGCTGTAGTTAGTAATTAGTTGTAATTTGAGTTAAGTGTTGTAATGAGCTGGATGTGACATTTCTGAAGATGTTTGAATCTGTTGAATGCTTAATTGTTGATTAATGGCTGATTTCATTTGGTTTGTTTTCAATTCATTTGGATTTGTGTATTGGTGACGATTTTTATTTGTTAGCCAATGGATTTTGTGGTGCACGTTTTGGTGGAATCAAATGCTTAGCAGTTGTTTTTGTATATTCAAGGGTTCGTTCACCCATAAATGAGAATTCTGTCATTTAATTACTCACCCTCATGACATCCCAAACTAGACTTTCGTTCATCTTCAGAATGCAACTTAAGATATTTTTTGATGACATCTGAGGGCTCTCTGACCCCTCCATAGATAGACTAAACAAGTGCTACTTTGATGCTTTTAAAAAAGTTCATAAAGAGATCGGGAAAAAAAATCTATATGAATTGAGTGGTTCAGACCAAATTTTCTGAAGAAACTCGATCCCTTTTTATGACGAACAGTCAGAAAATGAGTACTTAACCACTCAATTCGTATGGATTTGTTTTCTGATCTCTTTATGAACTTTTTGAAGTGTAGTCTTTCTATGGATTGGTCAAAGAGCACTCAGATTTCATCAAAAAGATCTTAAATTGAAGAAAAGTCTAATGGGTTTGGACCATCATGAGGGTAAGTAATTATTGACGGAATTTATTTTTGGGTGAACTAATCTTTTAAGTTAGGATATGAGAAAATATTTTAAAATAAAGAAAATGACTCACGTTACATTTAAGGCTATTTTCTTGATCACTCAGTCTGAAACCAAATTTGATTTCCCTTCCTCCGCCCTATTCCTGAACTCTGCGTGACATTTTCAGTAATGTACATCAAAATAGTTGCACACTTCAGCTTTAAGTCTTCAGACATCTCCAAAACCAAATGGTATTGAATGAAAATCTCAAATATTTCTTGTAATGAAGCAAAAACATATGAAACAAAACAAAAAAATGGACCATAACTCCTCTGGCCAGCAGTGCAGACATTATGCTAAACATCTCCTTTTGTGTTCCACAGGTGGAAGTCTTGAAACAACATGAGGGTGAGTGCATAAATTATGACAGAAAAGTATTTTTTTGGTGAAATGTGCCTTTTCAAGCAGTTTCAAGCTCATAATTGTTTGTCCCACCTCCTTTTGTCACAATAAAAAACAAACAAAACAAAAAAAAGTTGTCCTTTTGGTTTTGTCTGTTGAACCCCCAAAACAGCTTTATTGGGAAAAACAACAATAACTGCACAATGAAAACGTCCCAAACCTTTGAAAAAAAGAAACCATCTATGGAATACAAAAGGAGATGGATGAGAAGAATGTAACTGTCAAGCTCCAGAAAGCACATAAAAGTTTCATAAACGTAGTCAACCCTTGCAATCTTCTGAAGTAATTTGATAGATTTGTATGAGGGAAAGACTGGAATTTAAAGTCGGCATGAAACAGAGGTTGAGAAAAAAATGTGTGGCCGGACTTGATTTTGCCTATGAGGAATTGATTGGGTGCTTGAATGGCTTGGGTTTGCTATTGGTCGATCTCATGTGAGTTAAAGGTTGCCCCGCCCTCATCAAAATATAAGAAATATCACTACAATTAGTAGATGTTTGAATAAACATTATGAGGTAAAGTAATTATTTAGAAAAATATGGTAACAGGTAACATTCCCCTCTGTCCTTCAAATATTGTGCATTAATGATACAAAAAGTTAATTGGTTCCTGAGTGTATTGTCAGTGCAGTAGATTTAAATGTAAGAAAGTAAATGAGAATTGTAAAACTAGGAAAGTCTCCCACACGCCTCACAGTTCGAGAACCGCCGCTTTGAAAGCTCAGGGTGAAGGTGGTACCTCAATAGACCTTTTTTGCGGCTGTGTATTAATGTGAAAATGTGTTAAGCTGGGCTGAATATCCGCAGGATTTGTGTGTAAAAGCATACAATACATGTTCACCAAAAAAAGTGCCTATAACTCTTATAAGATCAAGATCCGCTTTAAGTGTTTCAAACCCATTTATTCACCTCAATGTGTCAGTCAGTTACTTGCATGCCAAAAAATAGGATTTTTGAACACGCCAGTTATTAAAGAGCTGGAAGTGGAATGACAAGGTAGAATTTTTTGGGTGGGAAGCACAATGACAAAAATAGAGGCTTTTCAGTTCTCCATCTCGCTGCGCTCGATGTCAACACCTCTTATTCTGTGATGACACACAAAATGGAAGGCGTGCTTACAGGTGCCGGGTTGACAGATTGAGCATGTGCGATCAAAACACACTCTTTCTTTTTGGAAAGCTGCTCAACACAGGGTGTGCGCTTGCATTCAGTGATTTAATCTGGAACGCAACAGAATGGGCGAGTCGCATGGGGTCTTTTAACCGCTTTTGACATGGGATCCTAAAACTGTGCTAAAAGCGGACCGGGGTGAAAGGCGCCTTTGATTTTATTTTCCTCTAAACCACTAGATGGCACAAAAACATACCACAGCACTTTCCAAAACATCTGCTTTTCATGAAGCATTTGATCTAATTTGATGTTTTTTTTTTATGTTTTAGATTTAAATAGCAAATGAGAATCGATAAAATGAAAGATTATATTTTGAGACAGTCTTAATGGTTTTTAGTTTGTTCAAGGTAATTAAAGCAACAGTTTTTCAATAACGGAAGAGTGGTATTCCGGGTAAAAAACGCCCCTGCCATCAGAGCAAAAAGGATAATAATGAATTTGATAATAAATATCTGGTTACATGACATGGTTAGATTCAGATGGTGAATGTAAAGCCAGATCTCATGAAAATGCATAGAAATAGCCAAAATGAGTTGTGTCGCGCATATGCTACGCAGTTTTTCGCGTGTATGCGATAAACACTTTATGGCAGTGGTCGGCAACTGGCGGCCGCGGGCCAAAAGTGGCCAGCCAGCGATAATATCTGGCTCGCGGCGCGCCCGCATCTTTCCGAATCTGGCAGATTGTTTTGATAGCGGCTGGTTCTGAAATATATCTGTCAGTGTAACGGAGGCGAGCTAATGAGACTGTGCAGGTAAACTCCTGTTATTTCAAGAGACACTCAATTCATCTAGTGGCCGGTTAAAAATATACGCAGCATAGCCTCATCGTTAGAACGTCAGACTACTGTGCAGGAAAGACCAGAGTTCGAGCCCCGCTCTGAGCGGGCAGTGTGAATTTATACCAACATTCAATCAATTTTGTCTTTAATATTTTTGCCTTCAAAAAAATACAGCAACTTTTTGGCAGCAATGTTTTATTTTTGGAAACATTTTTGGGGATATTTTGGGAGCTTTCAATTTGAAAAGTTCTGAAAGACATTCAAGAGTCTGTGGAATAGATCGCAAGACTATGGAGCTAGAAATATGACAAAATGATCTGAATTTGAATTGTATAAATCTGAATTATTGACAAGTGTAATCTAACAGAATTGAATATTATGTTGCATTTTACATAGGACTGAATTTGAATTTTTTAAATGTTGAATATAGGTTTTTATGTCAAAATTGTATAGACATGTATTTTCAAACAGCAGATATTTTGTTCTGAATTAATAGACTGTAAATATTCAGTTTTTGAAAATACAGATTCAAGATTTCAGATGAAGAAGAAATTCAGATCATCAAATTCAAAGTTCTAAAATTCAGATCATCAAATTTAATGTTCTAAAATTCAGATCATCAAATTCAATGTTCTAAAATTCAGATCATCAAAATCAATGTTCTAAAATTCAGATCTTACAGAAAGTAGGTCAGAGGTCATCATCAGGGAAGAGTAAAGGATGACAGAAAAATCCAACGGACCACCATCTGATCATTTCATTTCCTATTTGCCCCTTGCAAATTCACACGTATATGTTTTTTTAAAACATAATGACCACTTTTATGATTTATATTGACAAAATGACAAAATCTGTTGCTCCATTAATGTTTTATGCAAACATATATATATATATATATATATATATATATATATATATATATATATATATATATATATATATATATATATATATATATATATATATATATATATATATATGGGGAGTAGTGAAAAAGCACGTTTCTTAAGGTGTGACTCTAACCCCGTTTTACACCATATCTTTGATTTATATTATTATGAATTTATTAATCAGCATTTAAATGCATTAATTTTGATGGCACTTTTAATCTATTTTTAAACTTTATAAATGTAACTAGTACTGACTGTCATGTTTATCCTAACAGAAAGCAGATGGCCTCATCAGACAGGAAAATTGCTCGATTTGCAGACAAATTGTGGCACTTCAATAAACAATCATATTCTCTGTCATCTGCGTTACTGTCGTTATTAACGTAATTGCCATGGTTTCAAACTCATTTGCACTAACACCAAGCTTTTTGTACTCTTCCCATAAGGTTGCAATTGCCGCAAAAGTACAATAGTAATTTAAAGAAAATGTCCTCTCATTTGTGCATGTTCCAGAAAAAGAGAGGGAGAGAAAACGCAATCTACTTTCTGCTTCCGTTATTGTCCACAGAAAAAGAACATAGTTCAGTTTGCTTGATTATTGGATTATTATTATTAAGGAAGGTTGGTATATGTTATTCAGCTCAGCTTTACGTCTTTACTAAGAATTGCTTGAATATGCTAATTTGAGACCTCCAGTTCAGTGTTTCATCTCTGATGTGTGGCACATCATTAACTCTTCACTTCGTTCACTTCACATTATGTTTTAATTGGAGCAATAATTATTGTGAATTACAGTAATTACCATTGAGGTCCCCCCTCCCACCCCACCTTAATTCTTCACCGTCACCATAAAATCACTGTCTCGTATTTGTTCTGAGGTTGGCGGGGGCAGTGTGGACAATTTTCTGTCTTGATGTTTGGCCAGGTGAGTCGATGAAGATAATTGCAATAATTAATATGTCTACAGAAGTCTCTAGTTGACCTCTGATAGGGGTGGGGGGACAGGTCAAAATGTCTCTGGCCCCAAACTGTGACAAACTGATTTCTAATGAAATGGTTTATAGGTATGAAAAATTGAGATGGGGCAATTATTAAATTCCTTTGACCATGCAGGTTTCTTTCTCAAATTCAACAGCAATATGGCAAGCCTTTTAGCTAATCGGAGATAAGTCATGTTGTTTAAAGTGTACACTACTGTTCAAAAGTTTAGTTTTTGTAAATGACGATGTAGATGCAAATGTTTTTAGTGCAAGTCAACTTGCGTACCCCTGACTGTCGGAAGCTAGTTATTTTAGTCTATACCGTTTTAAATTTGGATATTTTTCTTACACAAATGCCCCCCTTCACTTCAGAAGGCCTTTACTAACCCACTGGAGCCGTGTGGCGAAGTTATATGATGGATAAATGCACTTTAAGTCACTGTCATTATAAATTTTGGATAGCCAAAGATAGATATATTTTATTTGCCTGAAAGAAGAATGTCATACACCTGGATGACTTGGGGGTGAGTAAATCATGGTCTAAATTCCATTTTTGGGTGAACTAACCCTTTAAATAATGTCTTAAATGAATTTAAAGCATTGTGAGGAAATAAGATGCGCATGACAACACATCCAATCCACTGCTGTGATATCTCATTAATGTTAATGAAAGATCAAAGGTGACAGATAAAATTGTAGCTTTAATAAGGATTCATTGAATGTATTATTTATACAGATTGTTTGATAACTTTATTACATTTCTGTATATTTCATAGCTGTTATTAAGGCCACAGGAAACATTTATTAGAATGGTTTTATGTGAAGACTGTTTCAAGTTTTAATAAGTTCTAATAAAGTTTATTCGCTGTAAAAAATATTTAGAAAAAAAGTTGCCCGGTTGCCTTAAAATCTTGAGTTCTTTAAAATAAAAATTTTGAGTTAATACAATGAACATTTTTTTAAATTCGACAACCTTTATTAAAATATTATTAAAAGATGTTGTAAGCATATTGGGTAATTGTGTGTGTTTTATTTCTGATGACACAGTGAAACATGCCAAATAGAGGATTATGGAAATATGATTTATCATTTTTTTTAATGTGGTTCAGATACAATTATATTTTGAGTTTCTATTTATTACACAAATTTCCTTCATTGTATCAACTCAAATTTGTAATTTCAATAAACTCAAAATGTTAAGGCAACCAGGTTGCTTACTTTTTTAAGTTGAACCAACAAAAAACAACTTTTTTACACACACACACACACACACACACACACACACACACACACACACACACATATATATATATATATATATATATATATATATATATATATATATATATATATATATATATATATATATATATATATATATATATATATATATAGCACAAATTATATTTATCATGTGATTTATACACAAAAAATGTTTTTTATGTGCATAATATGCATTGTCATGCAAAGTGTCTATCATGTATAAACTAATTTTGGCGTATACTCCGCATGATAAATACAATTTGTGCTATGCATTTTCATGAGACCAGGCTGCTATCATTACTGTTTAAAAAATTATTTCAAAAAGACATCAGTGGATCAGTAATAATGGCCTTCATACATAATAAAAAAAGATGTCATTAAATTAAATATTCAACCTATTCTTTTTTGGTTGTTGTTTCTACAATAGCTTGGAGAGTAACTGTGAAATCATTACAGTATTTAAATATTAAAAAGTTAAATGTTTTAGATCGTGATTGATTACAAAAAAATAAATAAAAAATAAGTAATTCATTAGTTATACTCTCTTCAATGTACTGCATCATTTAATGCATTAACTAAAAGTTTTTATTCCCTTAAAACATAATAATCATAATCTTACTGACCCCAACCTTTCGAACTGTATATCATATTAGGTAATTTCCATCTTTTCCTGTCTTCACTGTTCTTGCTTTCTTCCTCTTCTAATTCCCCGACTTCCTGTTTGTCCTTCTCAGGGCAATACAGAACGCAGTGATTATTTTACGGGGTCACCACACACTGCGTCAACACTACCATGGCCTAATTACTCAGCTGTGGCCTAAAGACAGGCGACGCTGTGATGTGCAAGCCAAACAGAGGAGCTGTAAAGTAGGACAGCCCTATTTCCGTGTTTGGGAAAGCAAGCACAAGGTCTTGTTCTGGGTGCTGTTTGCTACCTTAAACCCCCAGTTGTTTGTGCGCCGGAAATGACTAAGACTAAGATGAAGAATTATGTGTTATTCCTTTTCCTTTTCATTCAAATTTAGGAAAGCCTGGCACACCATAACACAGATGTCAAAAAGAACCCTTGAAGCATTGCATGAAGCGCCAGAGCCTTGTCTAGACATCAGAACATCATGAATGATTGGGAGTGGACTCCCAAGTTGACTTTGGCCAACCTCAAGTAGCACTCATTTCCTTCATCAAAGGACAAAATCGAATTGTTTTCTGATGAATTGGCTGCACTAGGTGGCGATTGGTCATAATGTGATATAAATTCCTTCTTGCCATCTTTTTACCCATACGTGTCTGATTAATTGTGTCCCATTTCTCTTGCAGTCTCACACTGTCGAAGAAGAAAAGGTGTTTATACAGGTGTGGGCATTGAGGGTGATGGGGCTGTTAACATTTTAGCTTACTATGCTAAATTTCAGCCTATTAGTACTTCCTCTGCATTATTTTACCCTTCATTCTCTCCCCTTTTCTCTTGCTCTTCATATTTTGAGTAAATTAGTATACCTCTGAGATATTATGCTTGCAAAATCGGACAGTTTCAGGCCATTGCAAACTGCTCCATGGGAAAAATAAAATAGAGACAAAGCTGATTTACTTCCTCCCATTTGCGAAATTGACATCTGCCCAATGCTACACATTATTTGCGGACTAAGAGCTCATTTTCTAAGAGAAAATACTTTTTTTTTTTTTTTTGACGGTTTTTAATGGTAATTTCCTAAAATAGCATTATTATTTTGTGTTTATCTAGACAGCATGTGAAAAGCATGCAGGTTAAAGGAAGTGTATGTAAGATTGTGGCCCAAACTGGTACTGCAATCACTATCCCCTCTCGCCCTCCCCGTGACTCGAGGTTGCCAGATAGGCTGCAGGATCCAGCAGGAACGCTCATAGATATCCATAATAAGGACTAGATATCTTACGGCGGAGTCACCATCGGCATCACCGACGGCCATCTGGTCACAGGCGGGCTTTCTGTTGGGCTCTGTGGAACCTGATGTAAGATGAGTGATCTGTACGAACATAAATACTCTTATCTCGCTGAAATCTTGACGGATTTACAAATGGTTTGGTTTCTTACAAACGTTATTAACATGGCTACAAATCTGGATGTTTTAACACGTTGAAATTGCAGCTTTTCGTTTCGATAAACGACTTAATCGTGCAGCTTGTGTATCACGGCTGACTTACATGCACGTTATCAAGGCTGAGACCACAATCGAGCTGTTCAATTATATAGGTTTTATTGACACCAATAACGATTTTATGACAACCAATCTTTTGTCTAGTTAAATTAACTTAGTTTGCATGTTTTTTTGTTTGTTTAATTAAAAAAATACAAATTGTTTTATTATAATAGTGATATTCTTATTAAAAAAGCATATATATATATATATATATATATATATATATATATATATATAGAGAGAGAGAGAGAGAGAGAGAGAGAGAGAGAGAGAGAGAGAGAGAGAGAGAGAGAGAGAGAGAGAGAGAGAGAGAGAGAGCTAGCTCTGGAAAAAAAATCAGAGCTGTATATGTGTATAAATATATATAATTTCTTATGTTGCCATTCGGTACACAGTTTTAGTATATATATATTGATTTAACATGCCTTGTGTGTGTGTGTGTGTGTGTGTGTGTGTGTGTGTGTGTGTGTGTGTGTGTGTGTGTGTATTCATTGCACCCATCTGTTCTGTTCGATGTTACTTTCATATTGAAGTCCATGGTTGTAATTATTCATGAGTATGTAGTGTCATAACTACATCTCTGACATTTATAACAAACAAAACAGTTTGAAAATCGGTTGAAAATTGAGCAAGTTATGGTTATTTAAAAGTACATGCACCATTAAAACACACTGTTACGAGTGAGCGAGCTGCCTGTGACAAGATGGCCGCAAGTTGCGGACGGCGACCTCCATTGGCCAACAGCGCGCACGAGACATCTAGCCTTTATTATTGACATCTATGGGAACGCGTGTGGCTGCAGCTGTGCTAACTAGAGCAGAGCTGGCAACCCGGATAGGTGGAGCAATAGGTGATTGGTTTTGATTCGTCGATAGGTGGAGGGCGGAGCTTCAGGCCAAAACACAACATGTCAACATCAACATCAGTTGAGGGCTGCAACAACAACTTTTAAATGACAATATCCTGGCCGGAGTATTGTTGTCAGTGATATAAGTATTTGAAATTAACATGATTTCTTAATGTCTAGTGACATATCAGGGCCATTTTATGATTCATTGAAATACATTTCTTACAAACAGTTCCTTTAAAACATTTCAATTGCCTGATAAATCCTACCTCTGATCCTCATGATGCCTTATTGTTCCCACTGGTTCGCCGTCTTGCTAGCTTCTGGAAAATCCTCTGGATAACGTCTTGTGACCCCGCTGGAGAAGAGCAGGTTTGTTTGACCCAGAGACTGGGAAGAAAGCAGACTCCATGCTAAAACATTGAATCAAAGAGAATTTAAAAAAAGCCCTGTCATGCTTGATATTTTGGAGTGCTTTTGATGTTCTGGGTCAGCCTTGGAGAAACCTCAGCAAAAGATCTGGAACACTGTAGTGCCAGCCAAGCAAGCAGGGTATTTTTCCAGCTTCTGGCAAAGTACTGTAAAATCTTACTTTCAAAGCGAGGCGCTAATGAACACGGTAGTAATTCCAGGCACCAGTCAAAAATGAAGGATATAATTACAGAGACAGATAGAGTGAAAGGAGGTTGATAAACAATTTAAGCAAGCATTTGCGTAGATGGATTCGAAGACAAGGTATGAATGAGATGAAAAGATAAAATTCACACTAAGGAGTACTTCAGTCCTCTTTGTTTGTTTTTTTTGTTTTTTTTACATGAAAGCATTAAAATGACACACTCCAAATAAAATGTTTGCAGTTCCTGATTCCTTTGTACTACAGGCATGACTCTGGTCTCTTTTGAAAGTAGACAACCGGAAGTTTTATTCAAGAGTCAGAATTCTTTCAAGCCATACTACATTAAAACAATGCTATTCAAAATGTTTGTAGCTATTCATTTTTTTGTTACCTAGATCTGGCATGAATCTCTAGATGGTGCAGGCTCATGATAGGTCCTTAACTCATTTGGTAGTTAGTTGATCATTATCTGCATATGATTGGTTGCTGTTGCATCAGCGGCCAATGAGCTACAGCTCATTATTCAAATGGTAGTTTGCTGCTCAGCAAGCTTTTAGAAACCCTCCATCTTCCCCAGCTCTACCTGTGTAGATCTGCTACTGGGGTTATCTCATATATGTTACATGTGCAGCAGCAGAATGTCTTACATGCTCACAGCAATGTCTGTGAATGTATTGGAAGTAGCAGCAGTGTAGTAAATCTACAGTGGCCCAGTAGTGTATACGCTGTAAAAAATTATATGTTCAATAAGTTATGACAACATATGTTTTTACTTTGTTTTAACTCATCAAAATAAGTTAAGAAATGTTCAACTTTTTTTATTAGTTATACAAGATGTAACTCATTTTTGAAAGTCAGTTTAACATAATTTAAGTTGAAATAACTAAAACATCCAAGTGGACTGTACTGCAAAAGTTATAAATGTGCCTTTTTTTTTTTTTTTTTTTTTTTTTTTTTACAGTGTAACCGTAACGCTGTTCGTTTATATGGGAAGGAAGGAGGCAGGAACCGGCGAACATGTAAAAGACTTTAATCAAACAAAATAAACAAGCTGAAATTAAAGGTGGCAGCCCCTCACAGAAGACTGCCCGCACACACATAACAAAACAAAAATAAACCCACAATGTAAATTACAGTGCTGGTCTCATCTTTCACTGTCGTCGCTCCTCCTTTATGCTCCAGTCACTCCTCCATGAGACGCGAGACCGGTGCAGCGCACAGCTGTCGCTTATTACCATTAACGACCAGCCTCGTCCCACTCTTAAGCTGTGTCTCATTTCGTTAAATTTCGAAGGCTGCGTACTCCGGAGGACACGTCCTGTGTAGGATGCAGTATATGGAGTGTCCTCAATCAGAATTTAACGAGACATCTTTCCTAGGACACACAGGCAGGAAGTATCACGTTGCTATGCCAACAAGTTCAGCCTCGTTGCGCTCTCACGGCAGTTATATGAATGAAAATTATTTATAACTTGAAAATGACTTTAAAAGGTTTCTTGTCTTGACAGCAATGTAAACGTTTAAAATGCACTAAAGCGTTGTAATCCTGTTTACCACAACTATCTGCTTGAGGTAATAGAGCTTAAAAAAAACAACAACAAAAAAGCTTGAACTACTTAATTTAAACACCACACCTACGCTCGCATGTATATCTGGCGGTGGTGCCGTTTTTTCAGATAATATAAAAACTAGGGGTGTCAACAATAATCGATTCGGCGATGCATCGCGATGCGGGGCATGAACGATTCAGCATCGATGCGGCAAAGTGCCATAATCGATTATGTGCAATTCCCCTTTATTCCACAAGGTGGCGATGTCTGATACCCAATGATGAAGTGACGTTTCACTCATAGTTACCTCTGACAGAAAACGAAACAATAATTATAATCTGCAAAACTTGAAATGGGTTAGTGATTTACTTCAGAGAGCAAGTACTAAACACAATCTTAGTGTCACTGTCTCTTGATGATGGATGTGGTCAAGAAGCTGTCAGTGATCAAAATATTGATTTTGAAGACGTTGAAAATGAGTTTGGAGAATATGCTCGAGATCGCGAATATGACGCAGATGGTGAATCTACTGGTAAACTCTGACGAGGTCATATGATGATGGTATTAAACATCTGCTCAAACTGAATCCTTCCAAGCTCCAAAAGGTAACGAAATAGGTTTTATTTTATTCTTCTGTAGCTGTTACTCTAAAATCAGGAGTTTTATATATTATCATATGGAGCTAGAAATATGACTAAATGATCTGAATTTGAATTGTATAAATCTGAATTATTGACAAGTGTAATCTAACAAAATTGAATATTATGTTGCATTTAACATAGTTCTGAATTTGAATTTTTTTAAATGTTGAATATAGAACCTTTGAAATTGAACACATCTGAAATGTTTTTATGTCGAAATTGTATAGACATGTATTTTCAAACAGCAAATATTTTGTTCTGAATTAATAGACTGTAAATATTCAGTTTTTGAAAATACAGATTCAAGATTTCAGATGAAGAAGAAATTCAGATCATCAAATTCAATATTCTAAAATTCAGATCATCAAATTCAATGTTCTAAAATTCAGATCATCAAATTCAATATTCTAAAATTCAGATCATCAAATTCAATATTCTAAAATTCAGATCATCAAATTCAATATTCTAAAATTCAGATCATCAAATTCAATATTCTAAAATTCAGATCGCAGAAATTCAGATCTTGCAGAAAGTAGGCCAGAGGTCATCAGGGAAGAGTAAAGGATGTCAGAAAAATCCAACGGAGCACCATCTGATCATTTCATTTCCTATTTGTAATGGAATAAAGAGAAGAGATCGAACAACCCCTTTATACTTTTTTGTTTATTTTCGATTAATGCACAGAAAAAGATTTCGGCTAGATTTCTCATTTTTCGTGCATGATTTACAAATCGCTGATTAGTGAAGAAAATCTCAGCATTTAACGTCATCTGTTGTTCTCCAGGGTTGAATCCAACTTCGCTCCCTAAACCCTCACCATTCCCTAATTTAGTCCACTAATACAGTTAACTTGAACGAGTGAATGAATGTAGATCAGATGAGTTTTCTTTCGGGGGTGAAGTTGTTAAAAATAGCTAACAATGGGAAATGCTCTAATATGGCGTGACCTATTTTTTAACAGTCTATGGCGTGACATTCACAGATCACTGTAGCCCTCGGTTCAAACAAACGGCAGCGCTCACGACATGAACCAATCACCTCCGCTTTACAGCACGAGTCACGACAGAAATCATGAATGAACACACAGGGCTGTCTGTAAGGGCTCCACATTATCTTTATCTGGGACAAATCAAAGAGGGTTTTACTTTCCCGACCGGACAAATAAAACATTAAAATAACCAGATAATAATTTATTTATTATTATATTCAATGTAAACAGCGACTGATAATGGAGTGTATCTCTGGTAACAAAGTCGCGTTGAGGCTGGCGCTGCCTGTCTCTTTGTGAGACATTCGTGGAGAAATCAAAGCAAGTGAGCAGCAATCTAAACGATTTCAAATAGCTACATTGCAATCGTGAATTGTGTAGCATAATTCATTATTAGGTAATTACATTTTAGACTCAAAAAACTTCTTTTGTTCTATTTCAACCATGATTTCACCGACGAATATAGTTCCAAAGGAACAACACTCAGCGCGGTGTTTTGAACTGAATGAATCAGCGTTTTGAATGAATCATTTGAATGAACGACTCAATGACTCACTCATTAAGACGATCACTTGCTGCCACCTATTGGCGGTTTAGTTTCATGTTTAAAAGTATCTTTGCATTTTTTTATTTGTATATTCAAACATTTAGAACATCAATCTCATAACATTATTTATTGCTGTTTTATTTTTGCAGTTTAAATTAATTAATTTGATTGGTAAAAGCCCTAGTGTCTTACTATTATAACTGCATTTATTATTCAAATGTAAGAATTGAACATGAAATGCATACATTTAATAAGATTTAAAAAATGGCCTTTATAAAATGACATAACGCCCTGGGGTAAATATCACAAATATGCAGATTTAAGAGGCCTATGTTAAAGCTGACAGAACACTGATGAGAATATTACTTCAAAATCAATATTTTTATACCACCAAAAATCTCCCCAATACACTGTACAGGACACAAAATTTACTCTGTACTCTACTTGATAGGCCGGATTTTGAAACTTGTTTGTAGGTATTGAGGGTATAGGGGGCGATTTTAGATTCAACCCAGGTCTGTTCAACAAAATAGTAGTCTTATAGCAAGACTACCGCTTCTTAA
Organism: Pseudorasbora parva; assembly: GCF_024679245.1. Taxonomy (NCBI): domain Eukaryota; kingdom Metazoa; phylum Chordata; class Actinopteri; order Cypriniformes; family Gobionidae; genus Pseudorasbora; species Pseudorasbora parva. The sequence goes on from NC_090187.1 coordinate 23,037,326, forward strand.
ACTGTACAGGGCAGGTCCTAGATCAGGCAACTTTTCTGTGCAACTTAACCCATTTCACAGAAAAAAATGTTTATCTGATAAATAAAATATTAATCAGTATCCAACCTTATTTAATTGTGCGGTAAACCACACGAAAAATGAGAAATCTAGCCAAAATCTTTTTCTGTGCATTAATCGAAAATAAACAAAAAAGTATAAAGGGGTTGTTCGATCTCTTCTCTTTATTCCATTACAAATAGGAAATGAAATGATCAGATGGTGCTCCGTTGGATTTTTCTGACATCCTTTACTCTTCCCTGATGATCTCTGGCCTACTTTCTGTAAGATCTGAATTTCTGCGATCTGAATTTTAGAATATTGAATTTGATGATCTGAATTTTAGAATATTGAATTTGATGATCTGAATTTTAGAATATTGAATTTGATGATCTGAATTTTAGAATATTGAATTTGATGATCTGAATTTTAGAATATTGAATTTGATGATCTGAATTTTAGAATACTGAATTTGATGATCTGAATTTTAGAATATTGAATTTGATGATCTGAATTTCTTCTTCATCTGAAATCTTGAATCTGTATTTTCAAAAACTGAATATTTACAGTCTATTAATTCAGAACAAAATATTTGCTGTTTGAAAATACATGTCTATACAATTTCGACATAAAAACATTTCAGATGTGTTCAATTTCAAAGGTTCTATATTCAACATTTAAAAAAATTCAAATTCAGAACTATGTTAAATGCAACATAATATTCAATTTTGTTAGATTACACTTGTCAATAATTCAGATTTATACAATTCAAATTCAGATCATTTAGTCATATTTCTAGCTCCATATTATGACGACAGGTAGAGGTCTATCCATGTTAAATATAGATCCGGGTCGCTAACGACCTGAATATGTAAGAATGTTTGGTGAAACAGTCATGCATTTAAGGGTTAATTGCATTTTATTTAATTTTATTTAATTACATTTTATTTAATTTAATAACTTTTATGTCAAAAAATACAGGAGACACATAGCAGCCAATACAATCTGTTGTTTAATATCTGCTTGTATTGCATCATGACTGATGAAAAATTTGCTTTGTGTGCAGTAGAATTTTGATGCATCACAATGCATCGTAGAATCGAATCGAATCGAATCGAATCGTTACCTGGTGAATCGTAATCGAATCGAATCGTGAAGGCAGTGCCAATGCACACCCCTAATAAAAACAGACAGTTGACAGTTGTTAACGGAGACGCAAAGAATTGTGGGTTATCTCCAGCCGTGAAGGCTACACCTCATGCACACTCCGAATTCCTGTGAAAGAAGGACGCATTCGAAGGTCGCATTTGGAGTGTCCTACTCACTTTTTTGAAATGAGACGGCCTTATGACGTATACAGCCTTCAAATGCAACCTCCGGAGGACGCAGCCTTCTGAAATGAGACACAGCTTTACAGTCCCTCAGCCTCCCTGCTTGCCACAATAACACAGCGAAATTTAATAAAGCAGACATAAGTTCAAAATGGAATGATACAAGCCACAACAACACATTGAAATTAAGCCACAACACAACGAACATGCTCCCGACCACTAGGGGGCTTTTGGCGCTTAATAAAGCTAGTTTTACTTGCCACTGTTCTTTAAAGTTTGCAGTCTTACCAATAATTAAATCCCACAATCAGTTTAAACTTAGTAACCACTGTATATTGAATTATTTATTCAAAATCATATGTGCATTATAGCTCAATATTTATACCCGAGAATGCTTTGACATGCTTTTACGGTGCTTGATACCTAAAGGAACGTCTGGCATCTGGAAATATACAGAAATGTAATACAGTATTTGACCAAGTCGTTAAAACATATAACTTGTATTAATTAAAATGATTAATAACATTTAAAAACAGACATGTTCAATTTCCAAAGCTTGACTGTATTGGTAGGACTGACTTATTACAGGTGACATTTTGCCGATACCTTCCATGTATTTATAATAAACAATTATTTTCAGGAAAAATAATACTCTAATTCATCTAAATAGTTTTTTTTTTTCATGTTCCAAAGCTTGGAGTAGGTTCCTATTGGTAAGACTGATGAAATTGTGCCAGTTACTCCTTTAAGTTTTATAAAAGTATGTATGTATGTATGTATGTCTGTATATATGCATGTGTATGTATATAAGCGTGTGTGTGTGTGTGTGTGTGTGTGAGTGTGTGTGTATGTTTATATATACATTATAATTATACACAGCAAACACAAATATATTATGTACACACAAACTTTTATTATGGATGTGCTTAATCGGGATTCATTAATCACAATCAATTAATTGTACTAATTTTACAATATTACTTTTTTACTGCATTTTTGAACATATACATGCAGGCTTTTTGAGCATAAAATACTTATTTTTTTAAATGAATGAATAAATGAATGAATGAATGAATGAATGAATGAATGAATGAATGAATAAATAAATAAATAAATAAATAAACAAACAAACAAACAAACAAACAAATAAATAATATACAAATTTTGCATAGTAAGCTAAAATGCCCCATCACGTTATCACCATCATGTTAACAGCCCCATCACTCAATGCCACACCTGTATAAACACCTTTTCTTTTATAAACACCTTTTCTTCTTCGACAGTGTAAGACTGCAAGAGAAATGTATTTATAAATAAATACTTATCAATGCCAAACTTTGGAACAGTGGTTGCATTTTTACCTTTCAAGAAGAAATTGTGAGGGGTGTTTGATTCTAGTTTGATGTTGGTTGACAGGCCATTGCTGTGCAGTTGTTTAGGTGTTCTGAGTGTTTTTGCTAGAGTGTTTTGTGCTAATGGTTAATGCTTAGTGTGAGGGATTTGAACAAACCCCTAACGGGACATATGAGCAAAAGTGAAATTGATCACACTTTGCTGGGTGAATTTTCATAGTTGTGTTGTGTATCTGAGTGGAATGCACTTATTGCTGTGGTAGAAATGAGATTTATTGGGGTTTTATTGTGGACAGGGGGATTTACCCTGTGTTTTAGTAATCCTTGTGGTCTTTCATGTCTCTTTGGCACAAGCGTGGCATGCTCACAGTGGTGGCACAGACTGTGCCCGGGCTTTCTGCCACTGTGAAACATGGCTCTACCAACTGCCTCATGCTCCCGGTGTTATTTTTGGGTGCTGCTTGTCCAAAGATGAATGTGCATCCGTGACCTGCTACATCAAAGGGAGCTGAAGCACAACATGACACTGCCTCAGATCAGGAAATCTATTAAATCTGTTGACCATGACTGTACTTAGCTGGGTAAAAAGTTATAAAAAGAACTGGTGTGTCAACATTTCTTTGAAAAAAAAAAAAAAAAAAACTCTTCTGAGAAGACTTTCCACAAGGTTTAGGCGTGTGTTTATGGCTATTTTCACCATTCATTCATTTTTGACGAGAAGGTAATTTCCCTGCTGTAATTCACCCCAATGGTGTTCTATCGGGTTGAGGTCAGGACTCTGTGCAGGCCAGTCAAGTTCCTCCACAACAAAATCGCCTATCCATGTCTTTATAGACCTTGCTTTGTGCACTGGTGTGCAGTAATGTTGGAACAGGAAGGTGCTATCCCCAAAATATTCCCACACATTTGGGAGCAAACAATTGTCCAAAATGTTTTGGTATGCTGAAGCATTGAGAGTTTCTTTCACTCGAACTAAGGTGCCAAGCCCAACCCCTGAAAAACAACCCCACACCATAATCCCCCTCTACCAAACTTTACACTTGGCACAGCGCAGTCAAACAAGTACCCTTCTCCTGGCAACCGCCAAACACAGACTCGTCCATGAGTCACGATTGCCAGATAAAAGAGCACGATTCATTACTCCAGAGAACACCTCTCCACTGTGGCGGCATGCTTTACACCACTGCATCTGATGCTTTGCATTGCACTTGGTGAAGGCTTGGATGCAGCTGCTCAGCCATGTAAGCCCATTCCAATACTTTTGGCAATATAGTCTATGTGAAGGAAAAAGCATGCGACTTTCATGAAAGTGCGATACTTTAAATAACCTTTCCAATGTCAAGTCACTGTCACTGTGAGTAATGGCTGCTGCATTTAAGGCTGGACATGTCAACTACTTTAGTTATGAAAGACGAGTTTGTATGTGATTGACATTGCCATATTTTTGACAGAGAGATTCCAGAGTGGCTGATGAACCATGACAGAAGCACACAAGAAAAATGTTGTTTAAGTCCACCTTGAACATCTATTATTTAATGGTATAAAGCCATTTCACATAAGTCATTCCAACTGCTCCAATGATGCATTGGAAATTGTGTGGAAGTCATCATATAAATATCTAGATTGTTTGCAAAAACATTTTATATTTCAAATAATGGCTAAACTATAGATTGCAACAGCACCCACCCTTTTTCCACAATGTTGGTTCCATTCATTTCTTCCATAGAGATTTTTGAAAGCATTGTAAGCCATGACGTAAATAAAGAGGTAAATAAAAACATTACAAACCTTTACTTGAAAAAAGAAAAGTACATAAAAATACAAATGTACAAGATTATGTAACAAACTGAGAGTTTCTTTCACTCGAACTAAGGTGCCAAGCCCAACCCCTGAAAAACAACCCCACACCATAATCCCCCTCTACCAAACTTTACACTTGGCACAGCGCAGTCAAACAAGTACCCTTCTCCTGGCAACCGCCAAACCCAGACTCGTCCATCGGATTGCCAGATAGAAGAGCACGATTCATTACGATTCATTATTTAAATGAATCGAAGAGCACGATAAAATGATAGAAGAGCACGATTCATTATTTAAAGTATCGCTCTGCTTTAATGAGGGAAAGCATTACAAGCCAATAAAACATGGCAGAGAGTTAAAAAAGTATAGTATATATATATATATATATATATATATATATATATATATATATATATATATATATATATATATATATATAGTTAAAATAGTTAAAAGCTAAAATAATGCTAACTGATCAACAAAAACATATAACACTGATTAATATCAGAGCTCACAAGAGGTCTGTCTTTAAAGGTTTATAAGTTACCGTTAAAAATATATTTCGCTATGGAGAAAATGAATTAATTACTTCCGAATGATGCACACGATAAGTCAGTAATTTACTTCACAATGCAACATGAGATCTGTAGTTCATTGCTTTATGAAAGGTTGGTTGGTATGATTCACAACTAACCATTAAGAGCTCTTTATTGGGGTCTTTATTTTTAATAAATCCTGGAGAAAATGCATGCCCTTTATTGTTGACCACTCCATTTTAAGGTTGGGGACAGCAGCATTGCTCAGAGCAAATCTCTCTCAAATCAAGTCTCAACTGGATGTTGGTCGTGAGAATTTGCATTTGTCCACACTACAACATGCATGTTTCAGAATCAATTAAATAGACCTAGGAGACGTGACATCAAAAGTAATTATAAATGGCAAATTGTGATTGGAGAAATGCATACTGATAGAAAAATAATGCAAATAAGGCAAGAGAAAAATCACAACACATGTTATACGCTGGATTTAGTACACTGGGATTTATAAGAGAAAAACAGCAGAACAAAAAAGGAATAAGGGGATTTAAGAATGACTGGCAGAGGCAGAAATGAAAGATGGCTTCCACGCAATATGATTGACTGGCAGTTTTACACACTGCTGCACACCAACCAGAATGCTGCTCTTAAACCTTCTCTTCACTCGCCCTTTCATTCGCTCTCTCTCCTCTTCTTTCTCTCGCAGACGTTAATCCGCCTTGTGCCGTCATGACCAATACTAACCAGCCAATCAGAAGAGGCCTCTAGGTGGGGCTTTGTGTTGCATGCTTCAGTGCATTCTGAAAGGTGAGCAACTATAACAACTATGCATCCAAAAGGACCTAATAATCACAGGGTCACTGGGAAACGTTTGTGCTTGCATTTAAAGGGATAGTTCACCCCAAAATGAAAATACTGTCATTCACCCTCAAGTCATTCCAAACCTGTAAAGGAAGATATTTGGAAGAATGTTATAACCAAGCAGATCTCGCATTGCCCCCCAACACTGGTATGTCAATGGGGGGTGAGATCTGCCTGGTTACAAACAGGGTTTGAAATTAACACCCGCCAACTTGTGGCACTGTCAAATCACTAGCCAATTTGGTGGGTCACTTATTATTTCACTTTGTTGAGGAAATTTGTATTAGCCAAATCTGCACCGATTTAGTACAAATACTCAACTACAGTCACCATGACATTAAATAGAGCGTATTGCAAAGAATCTGTGCATATCTGGCTTACTTGAACATACACGTCACTCTGCAACAAACAGCGACACGCATTGATGCAATAGCAAAGATTTTAAAAAATGTGGAGACTTGAAAACAGCACTTCCTTAACCCTTGTATGGTGTTCGGGTCTGTTGGACCCGTATTCCTTTTTTATCGAAAGAAAAATATGATTAATTATTTTTTCAAACTGAGACTCATTGGCCTTGGCTCATTTTCGGTGAGGAATATATATCAGAACACATTTTCAATGACCACACACTGTACCCCCCCCCCCCCCCCCCCCCCCCCCCACACACACACACACACACACACACACATTTATATTATACACATGATGTTCGGGTCCACTGGACCCAGGGCTAATAAAAGTGTGGGAATTGTAGGTCCTGTGTACCTTTACTCTGTCCTCCTCCTGTCAGGGCCTGCTGTTAGTGTGTGTGTGTGTTCATGTATATGGTTTATGAGGACACTAATGTGTATAATGACATGGAAATTACAACGTAAACTTGGTTTATGACGATATCTGTGTCCTCATACTAAAACATACTATTTTTTATTTTATTTCTTATTCAAAAAATGCCAAAAGTTTTCAGTTATGGGTAGGTTTAGGACTAGGGTTAGTGAAGGGGATAGATTATACAGTTTGTATATTAGAAAAACCAGTATGCCTAAGCAGCAGGGGGGGGGGGGGGTTGCGTGCATGTGTGTGTGTGCATGAGTGTGTGTGTGTGTGAGAGAGAGAGATTGTGTGTAAGTGTGAGAGAGTAGCTACAAGAGTGAGTTTTGTTTCTACCCCTCCCGTTCCGACACGAGGTTGCAATTCTTAAATGTGATCTAACAAAGGTAAAGAGAAAATATTAACCATACATGCTGTTTATATTGATTGTAATTGGGATGAAGTAAACATCTGTTGAGTATTTTAACATAACATTTTTGATTTTGTTGAATAAAAAAAAAAAAAAATGCAGCGGGTCCATCAGACCCACGAACACTGGCTGAGTAACAAAAATATGAACACCACACAAGGGTTAAAGGACTACACTCTCATTCCTGCGTAATAATCAGGTAACTTTTCTGGCATAACATTGGTGCAGCGGCGCAACGATATTACGCAGCGCCTGAAAATAGGCTAGCTTCTGTCAACATTATCAACGTGACAACCTGCTTGCACAGAGGGATATTTTCAGGCGCTGCTTAATATCATTGCGCCACTGCACCATGGTAAGGTAGCAAATTTCCTGGATTATTACGCAGGAATGAGAGTATAGTTCCTAGCTACATCGGTCTAGAAAATCGTAAGTTTTCATTTTCCGTCGGTACACGATGGTACACTTAGTACACGATGTAACTATACACATCACAAGATGTAAACAGGAAAATGTTTGGTGTTATTTTGTCACTTATTGAGCAGTAGGCTATGTGGAGTTGTTTACCTCCAGTCTTTGTGCTAAACTAGGCTAGCAGTGGGTGTGTCAGACAGAGCAAAAGTGATGCGCCGGTCGTCTCATAACCAGTGGACCCACGGGTCGGGTTGGAGCGGGTAAAGAAATTGTCACTATATTTGCAGGACGGGTCATTAAAAACAAAATAATATAAAAAATCTGCCATGTTGCATGCAAATCCCTATAGCCTATATTAAATATTTGGGATTATCTATTTTCATATTTTCTTAGGTTTTTTGATAAGGTTACAATACGAAGGCCTTAGCAACGTAACTATACTTTTGGCGTCATGTGACATGTCACGAAAGTGGCTAGCCAATCAGATCCTGCCACCAGCCAGCCATGCGAGTCAAAGATAAATGAGTTTAGAGAGTGGGAGAATGATAGTGAAGAACTTGCAGAGAAACGAGGTTTGTGCTTTGTAAATGTTAAAATGTTTATCATTATCTTTTTATTGGTATGAGCTGATTTATGGTTCATGTTTGTTTACAGGGCAAAGTTTCCAAGCACTTTCAGGCTTAAATAAATGCTGTTTTCATTTACTTTACAATGTCTAGTATGTCTATTTAATCAGCACTAGGAAACTTTTCAACCTTCATGATATATTTTTTAAGACTCTTGTGATGATAAATCGACTTACAATAGGTTGAATGACACGTCTGCCATAGCCTGATGGGGTCTGTATCGTATTTAATCGTACTTTTTAAACTTCGGGTTTCGGGTAGTAACCCGAGAACAAAAAGAACTACAAAATTCGACAGCTTTACGGCATATACGTCACTTCCACCAACACACACACTTCCTTACATTCGGACGTGCGAGCCCAACTTTGTTCGTCGGATAATATAGTCATGTCCGAAGCAGCACAGACAAATAGAAAGAAAAGGTTTTGTTGGAGGAAAGCAATAAGAGGAAACGAAAAAGCGATGGGATTAAAGGCAGGACGAGGATCAACATGTGACCAGCGTTTGCTCGTCGGCGTGAGCTGAAGGAGGCGTGCCCGACCGATGTTGTCCTGCTTGTTACGGTGAGCTACCACTCAAACATTGAACTGAAGTATCATATAGATTCTGTAAAACGGTAACCAATAGACTACTATAATGACGCTGGCTTGTAAACGTGAGCATCGTGATTATTTGGCGTTTGAAAAAAATAAAAACCCTGAAATTATATTCATATGACATGCTGAAACATATGCCACTGACTGTAACGTTACCTGGGATGAAGACATTTCACACGCGACTCCAGAAGAACTCGAACTCCTCTTGCAGTGTTCAGGTTAACTGTTAGTGCTGCACCGACCCGCGGCGCCACTTTTATGAAGCTATTTGGCCCGCACCGCACCACTGTATATATTTTTACAACCCGCCGCGCACCGCGACCATTAAATAGACATACGGGGTCCGCGGGTTATGAGACGACCCGCGCATCACTAGTTCAGGGCTATCAGGGTTGTCATGTCAACAAATGCACGCGCGATGGCATCCCCTGTTGTAGGATGACAGATCTTACGACCGTAGTTGAGGACAACTATTTTTGTAACGTACTGTTACGTACTGTTGTTACTACTAACGTATTTTTTCCAAACTGTAGGGGGACCCCGAGACCAAAAGTAGCCAAGTGCGGCTTTAATGGCCGCGGGTTGTATAAATGTATACAGTGGTGTGGGGCGGGCTAGGGCGAGCTAAATAATTTCATAAAAGCGGGATCCTTGGGTCGGAAAAAAGCCGACCTGCGCATCACTAGCACGCAAGGAGATGAGAATGACCTTATCTAACTCTTGGGGATGCGGTGAATAAGCTTAAGTCCCCAAAAGTCGGTGTGTTCCTTTAAGGAAAACAAAAACTCTGAAGATGAGAGCTCTGAGGATATTTGAGCATCAAAAAAAACATTGTTATTTTCCAACATCCTACAATTTTAGCAGACCCTGGCTTATCCTGAGACCACAGGTTTGTTTTGTTCCACGTGGTGTTTGATGTTGTTTGTACTGTATTGATCTGTCCATCTATATATATATATCTTCCTTTGTTTACATCAGGACAAATTAATTAATACATGTTTGGAACAACCTGAGGGTGAGTAAATTATAACAAATTTTTCCTTTTTGGGTAAACTATTTCTTTAAAATCAGGTCCAGAAAAGTCTAATAAACACATAAAAATGTATATGTGTAAGAAACATGTCTAAAATATAAAGTTATAAAATAACAGTGATGCATTTTTTTTTCCTTTTTTTTTTTTTTTCTATCCGAGCCAAACAGTAGGTGCATAAAGAAAAATCAATTATCTTCTGATTATTTCAAACACATAATAAAATGAACTTAAATATATAGTTTAGTATATAAATACAATAGAGTCCAAAAGTCTTGAGACCTCTATAGTAAGTCTTTCTGTTTTATAATTTACATTTTTCTTATTTAAAATTATATTATCAGCATAACAGTTTGAGTGAAATGTTGAATTGAATATGTGAATAGATTTCCGAAGGGCCATACTGAGAGGAATGGTGCAGCTGACATAAACAAAACCTGATGATAAAGCCCTGCGACGATTTGAGAATGTTTTCAATTTTCCTGCAATTGTAATCATTTCCAAATTTAAATTTAAAAACATATAAGCAGACTAGTGTGTTGAACTCTTTTATGGCTTTTACGTTCTGCTGCTTCAAGATTATTTTTAATAAAGTGATATAAAAAAAATTAAAAAAAATAATAAAAAAATTAATAAATAAATACTCTCTCTCTCTCTCTTTCTCTCTGTCTCTCTCTCTCTCTCTTTCTCTCTCTCTCTCTCTCTCTCTCTCTCTCTCTCTCTCTCTCTCTCTCTCTATATATATATATATATATATATATATATAAAATTGGTTTTGAAGTTATTTTTTATTTCTGTGTGATACAAAGCTGATTTTTCAGTATCATTCCTCCAGTCTTCAGTGTCACATGATCCTTCAGAAATCATTCTGATATGATAATTAATTTTCAAAGTTGGAAACAGTTCTGCTGCTTAATATTTTTTCATAACCTGTGATACTTTTTATAATACTTTGATGAATAAATATAAAAAATAAATAAATAAATAAAAAATGTTTTAATATTTTAATGGTTTAATGTTTTTTTTCTTTCTTTTTTTGAAATAAATCAATAATTTTATTCAGCAAGGATGTGTTAAGTTGATTTTAAAAAAAATGATAGTAAAGGAGCTTTATATTATTTGAAAATATGTTTTTATTTTTAATAAATTCAGTTCTTTTGAAGCTTTTATTCATCAAATATATTAGGCAGCAGAATGATTTCTGAAGGATCATGTCATAGACTGGATGTCCCGTGACCCTGAAGAATGGAGTAATGATCCTGAAGATTCAGCTTTGCATCACATAATTTTTTTTTTTAAGTTTAATACAATTTTAAGTATAATAAATTGAAAACCAAATATTTTAAATTGTAATAATATATCATAATATTATAATTTTTTTCTGTATTTTTAATCCAATAAATGCAGGCTTGATGTGTGTGTGTGTGTGTGCGTGTGTGTGTGTGTGTGTGTGTGTGTGTGTGTGTGTGTGTGTGTGTGTGTGTGTGTGTGTGTGTGTGTGTGTGTGTGTGTGTGTGTGTGTGTGTGTGCACATAATACACAATAATTCTGAATGATTATGCAATATAACAAATTTATCTAGTAGCTGTACTGAGTAAACAGCAAACCTGAAAGTTGATGCTTTTGTTTTTACAATCCATTTAATATTATTATTTCAAGTTATATATTCAATATTTTATCAAATGGAATGGATTACACAAGCCGATTTCAAGTCATAATCCTGATTAAACAGGAATACACCAATTTTAGTAAAACAGTGAATGTACGTTGAAGGTTATACTTAAATCTCCCAGTTCATGTCGATTAAGTGTTCTTCTTGTGTATTATTTTGTCTGTTTAAAGGATTTGGGGACGCCCTTTTGGGGAAGTTATCTATTCAGAAGGAGAGATGTGAGTGAGAACACTACAGGGGAATGGAACTGAAAAACACAACCAGCAGTTTTGATTAGCATCACAGATTTTATCTGTAATAACCACAAAAGCTCTGTAGGTAACTATAGAGTCAAAAAGCAAATTAAACAAATGTCAGTTGTCTTTGTATATTTCAAAGGACAAACCTTGCCATAAATATAATTTGAGGTAAATTGAGCTATCATGGCTCTTGTATATGCATCTATAAAAATTGATACATGCTTTTGAAATATTCACAGTAAAAGTGCAACAGCTAGGGTTCCCCTGTACACCAAAGTTTGATCGCATATTTGAATCTACAATATACTAATTATATCTTCAGCATAATTTAAAGTGATAATGTTTTTATGCTATTAATAAATTATATTATAGAGTTTTACCCCGGATCTCTCCATCATCTCTACGAAAATTTGCAGAATAAAGGTATCATGTCATCGACACTGCCCACGCGCAGAGCTAGATTGCCCGCTGCAGGCAGAGCGCGGGAAGACAGGGCGCGGGAAGCGCGCGGAGCTTCACACAGGAGGACGCTACGGAAGAATTTACCTCAGCTGCCTTTACTGCAGATGAAGCCCAACTAAATGTATACAGAGTGGGGGAAAACAAACAAAAATAAAAAAAATAAAAAAAAATAACATTTATTGCTAAGTTTTGTTTTGTCATTTGATCTCTGTTAAATATAGGAACCCAGGACACTCATTCCAACGAATGAAGTAACATTACCCAAGGAATGAAAGATGAGAAATTGTGCACAACGGAACTGAATAGACATTCAGAAGCTCAGACGAGTTCACCAATGAAGCTCGGTGATAAATAAGCTGTGTTTTTTTTTTTTTTTTTTTTAAATCTCAGCACAGGAATCGGAGATGAGATCGCCCTTAAACATAACGTTACATCGCTGACGAAGAAAGAGAGAGAGAGAGAGAGAGATTGCAAGAGAGGGAACACACTGATGCGCGCGCGCTCCCGGTGCGGCACTCAGCGCGCTCAACAGCTCGTGCCTCCTCCATCCCAACCCCTCTCCGCCAACGCCGTCTCTCTCTCTCTCTCTCTCTCTCTCTCTCTCTCTCTCTCTCTCTCTCTCTCTCTCTCTCTCTCTCTCTCTCTCTCTCTCCCTGTTCGCTTTTCTTAAAGCTCATTTCCGTGACGATCCGAAGCTTTTCTCCTACACGATGAGAGACGCGAGCAGCGCTGCAGTGGGACAAATCGAACCGAGCCGCTTCAGACGGAACTGAGCTCCAGAACTGAAAGAACCGGCATCACAAAACAAAACCAGAAAAAAAAGGAGATTTAATTCAAACCACGTCTCCATCTTCTCTCTTCTTGGTCTTAGAGAGCGAGCGAGCGAGCGAGAGAGACAGAGGGAAAGCACAGGAAATCTTTAAACTCGCCGTTTCTCGGATGCTCCGTTAAAAAAGGTGAATTTTGCGCGTTTCCGATGTTCACAGACTTTTGGAGATGGGAGAATGATCCACGGCATAATCTCTGTGTTTAATAAATTGATGCATTGATTTGTTTCTGATGTAACTGCGCAGACTGCTTTACAAATCACCCAGCTTTAAATTGTACTTTAGCAAACGAATATTAGTTATGAAAAAAAAAGATAAACATTTAAACATTCGATTTTATTTATTTGTGCGTAACATATGGAGATTTTCAACTGTTTAATTCCAATGCATGTTTTTTTTTTTTCTTTTCTTTTCTTTTCTTTGTTTTTTTTATTTTTTTTTATTTTTAGCTAACCATCGGAGGCAACCTGGGACCACCCGTCTCCAAACCCCGGAGATGTAAAGTTGGACACCGCTAAAACTGAGTAGGTATCCGTTGCGTTTAGGAATGGAAGGACGTTAGAATTGATCGCTAAAGCCAGGACACCAGAGAAGGGTGGGAGGAAAATACAAAGTGCGCTATTCATGGAAAAATTGCAGTCTCTTCTGGATGGAAAACAAGGATCTTTCGAGAGCTGTTGGTTGTTGTTTTTTCCCCCCCATTTCGAAAGCCAAGAGATCCGCAGAGTGTGGCACACTCAGCAGCATTTGGCTCTGAGTTTCTCCACTGATCTGCTGATAACATCTGCGCTAATTAAGTGCGTTCAGACTGTGGAAAGCAAATAACCTCCGTTACGCATTAAAGGTCTAATTGGCGTTTTGGCGACAGTCTTAGGATGCACCTGTCACTGTTTTGTGAGATGTTAAGTGGATGCAGTGCTTGATTTCATTTAAGCATGCCTTTATTTGTATTTCATGTTTTTATTGATCTAATTGCGCTTTGCGTGAACGTGGAAAAGGCTGATTATTCAGAAGTAACAAAAGTATGTTTCCCGTTCTGCACTGTTTGTATATGTGTGACAGATCTAGAGAGACTCGAAACAGACTGTTTAAATGTTTAAGTGCATTAAACAGTTTAGATTCGTGCAGTGCTTGAAAACATTACTGGTGAATATGCCCTTGAGTCCTGTTTTTGGGTGTAGTGTAAGCTATCATCGAATGTCAAGTCCAAACCGTGATAATGCATGATCTGTATCGTAAACATGCAATGATGTGGATTTTTTTATTGTGCGAAACGCTCAAAGCATTGCTGCTGTCACTTGCTGTCTGAGCCTTCTCGTCTCACACGCTCTCTCTTTTTTCCCCTGTATTATTGCAGTGCTGTGAAGTGGCTCTCAGCCTTAACTTCATCAGGACTCGGCGGAAGGATGCTGTGGTTTACCCTGCTAAGCACAATAGCTTTAGGATGGACTACGCCGATCCCTCTGTTGGATGAGTCGGAAGAAATAGATGAGCCTTGCTTTGACCCTTGCTACTGTGAAGTCAGGGAGGGTATTTTCCACGTCCACTGCGACAGCAAAGGATTTACAAATGTCAGCCAGATCTCCCAGACGTGGACAAGACCCTTTATACTCAATCTGCAGAGAAACTCCATGCGCAAGCTGTATTTTAACAGCTTTTTGCATCTCAACAATGCCGTGTCACTCAATCTGGGGAATAACGCGCTGCAGGACATACATGTGGGCGCGTTCAATGGCCTGAGCATCTTGAAAAAGCTATTTTTGCATGAAAACAAACTGGAGGTGTTCAGGAATGACACTTTTATGGGGATGGAGAGCCTCGAGTATCTTCAGGCGGATTACAACGTCATCAAGAGAATAGAGAGTGGGGCGTTTCGGAACCTGCACAAACTCAGAGTACTTATTTTGAACGATAATTTGATACCCGTGCTACCCGATTTATTATTCAGGTCCGTATCGCTCACGCACCTTGACTTACGTGGCAACCGCTTAAAAATTCTACCCTATAAAGGGACTTTGGAATACATCGGTCGCAGCTTGATGGAGATTCAGCTGGAGGAGAATCCATGGAACTGTGTGTGTGACATTGTGCAGCTCAAAACCTGGCTGGAGCGCATACCCTATACAGCTTTGGTGGGCGATATTACGTGCGAATACCCTTTTCATTTACATGGTAAGGACCTTCGTGAGATAAAGAGAAGTGAACTTTGTCCTTTGCTCTCTGAAGCCGAGCTGGAGGCCAAACATGGCATTCCCAGATTACCATTTAATAACGATAATGTCTGGCCCACCAAGCCTTCGTCTATGTTGTCATCCTTTCATAACACAGCCTCCTCAGTAGAGTACAGAGAGAGACACGTAAAGCCGACTAAACGGACCAGACCCACAAAAACACCACCCACTCCTCGTAGCATTTACCCAGGGCTGAATCAACCTCCAATCGCTGCCTATCAGACCAGACCCCCTATACCAATCATTTGCCCGACAGGGTGCATGTGCAATTTACACATCAATGACTTGGGGCTCACCGTCAATTGTAAAGAGAAAGGCTTCCACAACATTTCTGAGCTGCTGCCACGGCCACTCAATGCCAAGAAACTCTATTTAAGTGGGAATTTGATTCAGAAAATTTACAGGTCGGACTTTTGGAACTTCTCTAGCTTGGATTTATTGCACTTGGGTAACAATCGGATATCATATGTTCAAGAAGGTGCGTTTATGAACCTACCTAATTTAAAAAGTTTATATTTGAACGGCAACGACATTGAGAGGCTCGCTCCAGGCATGTTCCGTGGTCTGCAGGCGCTTAGTTACCTGTACTTTGAGTACAATGTCATTCGAGAGATCCAACCGGCTGCCTTCAGCCTCATGCCAAACTTGCAGTTGGTTTTTCTCAACGACAACCTCTTGCGCACCCTGCCTGTGGATGCTTTTGCCGGCACCTCTCTGGCTAGACTCAACCTGCGCAACAACTACTTTCTGTACCTTCCCGTGAGCGGAGTACTGGAGCATCTCCACTCCATTGTTAAAATCGACCTTCAGCAGAATCCTTGGGACTGCTCTTGTGACATCATCCCACTCAAGCAATGGATCGAGAAGCTCAGCTCCGTCATTGTCGTTGGGGAAGTGATCTGCAAGACCCCAGACTTTGCCCTTGGCAAGGATCTGCGCACCCTGGAGGCCGAGGTCATCTGCCCCGAGTTGAAATTCACCGCTTCTTCTCCAGTTCTACCCAATGACATGACGGCCACCAGCGGCTCTGAATTGGGGCAGGCGCCGGTAACGGGAGCTGTCCCGCTCTCTGTGCTGATTCTCAGCTTGCTGATTCTCTTCATCTCGTCTGTGTTCGTGGCCGCCGGTCTCTTCGCATTCATCCTGCGGAGGCGAAAGAAACTTCCCTTCAGGAAGCGTCAGGAGGTGGACCTAACGGGCATTCAGATGCAGTGCAAGATCTTTGAAGAAAGACAGACTGCCTCGCCTGAGAAGCCACCCGGTCACGTCTACGACTACATCCCCCATCCCGTTACTCAAATGTGTAACAATCCCATTTACAAACCACGAGAAGGAGAGATTGAGGGCGAGCAGTTTGCAGAAACCAAGGAAAATAACAGTAATTATCGAACTCTTCTGGAGAAAGAGAAGGAATGGACGTTGGCGGTGTCCAATTCCCAGCTTAACACCATTGTCACCATCAATCAGTCCGGTGACATGGCAGGCTTTCACGAGAACGGAGTGCTTTGTCCTACCGTGATTGACAGCCAGAGGCCGACCCCTACGGTCGGTTTTGTAGACTGCCTGTACGGCACCGTTCCCAAATTAAAGGACATGCACGTTGCACATGCACACCCCCCCGGAATGCAATACCCTGATTTACAGCAAGACGCCAGATTAAAAGAAACATTACTTTTCACTGCGGGGAAAGGATTCCCTGAACAAACCCAAAGTGAATACCTCGAGTTAAGGGCGAAACTCCAAACCAAGCCGGATTACCTCGAAGTCTTAGAGAAATCGTATAGATTCTGATTGAATTGAAAAAAAGGAGTAAAACTCACTTTCACAAACCCACGCCCAGCCCCTCACGCCCAAAAAGAATACGTATCAACAACAAAAAAAGAAGCATGGCAAAATTATATGTTTCACACACGTACACATACACACTCACACACACATTTCCTCCAAGTCGCTTTTGGAGGAAAGGCCATACTCAGATTTTTCAATGAAGTGCCTTTTTTTCAGAGTAGCCAGCAATGTTACCACCCATTATTTTTGTACGGAACAGATTTGTTGTTGAACCTCTGGAGCGCCTGGCACAGTTTGTAGAATATTTGCAGTTTGCTGCATGCATTCAACTGCAGATGGAGGTTATTGATCAAAAACTTCACCTGCTATAGAGATACAGCGACGTATTACCCCGTTGAGTGGTCTATTTAATTTTCTATACAGCAAAAGACAGAGTTCTATCTCAAGGACGCACCCGAGGATCAATATTTGTGAATATATAATGACACTTCAAGATTTTATGGAGTTCGACGCACTTTCTTAAGAAAAATGCTTCTGGATACTATCACTAACAGCTTTTTAGGAAGCACTTTTAATGTTTTCTCTCTCTCACAAAGATTTGACAAAGTTAAAAATGTGCATATATTTATTCTGTAATTTCAGTGAAAGATTTAATTGTAAAGGTAATGTTAAATCAATGTATAGTGATTATGCGTCTGGTATAGCCTTCTTAATAAAAATACAAAGTCTTAAATCAAATAAAAAGGGTACCAATGCATACTGTTTGTGAGAAATAGACTTGACATATTGGTATGGCGCTTCAAATGACAAATTATAAAATGCACATTAACCTGTCAAGGTCTCATTGCTGCTAGAAGAGTCAGGTTGTGACAGTCTGATGGTCCTGCCTGTATGCATGTGTCACCGATGGGTTTGGACAAGAAAAGGAGACCTTGGATTAGATTTGAGTCTTTCTGTAAGGTATGTTTTTATACCTGTCCACTGCTTACAAAATTACACAACATTTGAGATGAATATTTAATGCAATGTCACTTTTACATGTGTCCACAAGAGAGAGATAGAGAGACATGCTCGCATCATGTCTGTGGATGGACAAAATTGATGTTTGATTATTTGAGGAACGCCACTTATTTTTTCAGGTATGATATACAACTTCATGAAACGTGACATTTGTTTAGAAACTCTGCTTGTGTGTGTGTGTTTTGGGGGTATTTCATATTTTCTGTTGATGCATCACTCAAGTGACTAGAATACTAGAAAGTGATCTATCCGACAGAAACTGATTTTCTACTCCCCTTTGACAACAAAGTGGCTATTTTTTAAAAACCAAATATTTTATGTCTGTCTGCCAGTGCCGGTTACCTTGAAGTTCTATCCAAAAAACATTTAATACAAACACTGAAAGACGGTTCATCTACTTTTAAGTGTGTTTTTTTTTCTTCCTGAGGCTGTCAAGGATGCAGAACAGCATTTCTTTATTTGTTCCTATTACTCAGTTGACTAGTGTAGCTTCTGTTTCCTCTGTTCAATACCCACCAATATTTTTTTTTTAAATATATTTTGTCCCTACATTCACCATTTACCCAGACTGTTTTGTCAATATTTCAATAAATTTTGCTTGGTCCATATTTAACATCACTCCCTTTTGTGGAAATCTGTTTCGCATCGATAATATGTTCAAAAAGAGTAAATTTCTGCTGTAAATGATTGTTAGCGTGGTGCTATTTTTCAGTGTCTTTACTGGACTTGTTTCTTCTGTGCGTTCTTTTCAGTTCTGTAGAACGTGAGGTGTGTCTGTTGCAAGTGAATGTGTCACTTATAGCTTGTGCGGTGTTCACTAAAGATGTGTTCAGGTACAGTAATGTTCATAGGGACAGTGTCACCTTGCTGTGGATTACGTCTAGGTTGTCCTTGTCTTTGCATTTCAATGTAATGATCTTTATTTTTTGCTAAAGGGTAGAGAAGCTAATGATGCATGATGGTGGTGTCAAAAGAGTTCTTTTTTGAATGAATGATGTTCCTAAGAGTCGACCTGGGTGAAATATGTAATTAGAACAGCCATTCTTGTCTTAGCTACAATTAATTATTGCCTTCCTTTCTGACTGTATATATATAACTCTAAAAAAAGAAAGGATATCACCTCAAAATAGTCTCTAGGGAAGTCCGGACCATTTTATGACCTTATAGTGTCACTATCCAGATCAAATTTGCTGTTTGCTACTTTTGTCCCCGTCTTTCGCTGAAAAAGGTAGTGTTATAGTTTTTTGTTTTGTTTTTTCATGCCATGTTATGGACCTTCATTGCATTTAACTATTCCTCTACTTGCATATGTGTATATTTGTAGTTTCTTCCCCCCCACGTCTTGCATTTTAAAACATTCCTCTGCGGTCAGACTTTCCTTGTTAGATTTGTGCCTGGTAAATGATCATTTGCTTGGCTAGGGTTTATGTAATCTATACTTGACTTATGTCAACACATCGTAGCTCATTTGTAGTATCGAGCGATATCCTACATCAATGTCATTGTTTTGTTCGTGGCTCGGTCCTGACGAACCATCGACATGGCTGCCTTCTCTGCCGTCTCTGGCTCGCTTGTTTGTTGCTGTGGGGTTTTTTTGTGATTCATTCTGGGAGATGGAGCACCGAATCTGAATTTCATTTGCTTTTTCCTCCTCTTGATGGTTTGTTCTTGGGCTTTTCAAAGGGCTTAATTAGCTCAAAATTATCAAAACCCAAGGAGGTGGACTGAGGGGGAAAATTAAAAAGGAAACGGGGGAGGAATAAAGAGTTGAATTTAAACAGGCCAAGCATGTAGAACCAGATAGTATCAGATCTTCTGGAATGTACCCAAAATTGAAAATATATTTGTGGGCGTGCAGTTGAATGAAGATCAATATGCAATATGCAAGCATTTCAGGGTTAGTATTACAATGTATGACATATTTCACAATGACAGTGACTCCAGAAAATTTCTGGACGCTTAAGTCACAGACATTAAAACAGTCTGAGAAACAAAATATTAAAAGCAAGTTGCATCTCGGCTTTTATTTCACCAATTTTTACTTTTCTTCATAACTCCTTCTTCATAATTGCTCAATGTCTTTTATTTAGCTGTCAGTTCACCCTAAGTTGTAGTCACATTACCAACTGCATGAACGTTACATTGATAACAAACACGTGTCAACATTGTCCACATTATCTGTTGTTTTAAAACCTTAAAAACTTGTTTTGTGATTTATTTTCCTATTTTTCTTATTTTTAACTAAAGTTCACCCAAAAATTTTAATTTGTAATTACTCACCCGTAACCTTGGTTCATCTTCAGAACACAAATGAAGATATATTTGATGAAATCCGAGAGCTTTCTGACCCCTCCATAGACAGCTATTTAATTAACTCTTTCAAGGCCCAGAAAGTCAGTAAAGACACTGTTAAAATATTCCACGTTACTTCAACCATAATGTATGAAGCGACAAGAATACCTTTTGTGCACAAAATAACCCCAAAATAATACATTTATCCAACAATCTCTTCTCGCCTGTGCCAGTCTCCTACGCTGTTGACGTAGTAAACACAGTGCAGCTCTTTCGAAGCGCTTCGGCAGAACGCCGGCTTACCATTGGCCGCAGCTGTCCATGAGCACCATGACACATGCGTGTGAAGCTGACGCAGGAGCCGGCCAATGGTGAGCCGTAGAACTCGGAAGTGCTGCACTGTTTACATTACGTTAACAGCGTAGGAGACCGGCACAGACGAGAAGTGATGGTTGAATAAAGTCGTAATTTTGTTCGTTTTTTGTACACACAAAAAAAGTATTCTCGTCAGTTCATAACATTAAGGTTGAACCACTGGAGTCACAGACTATTTTAACAAAGTCTTTAACTTTCTGGGCTTTGTCTATCAAGGGGCCAGAGAGACCTCCGATTCCCGCAAAACTAGTTTATTTTTATATTCCGAAGATGATCGAAGGAGTTACGGCTTTGGACCGACATGACATTGAGTAATTAATGACAGTATTTTTAGATTTTTGGGTGAACCGACCCTTTAAAGCTACTCTGTGCGATATTTTCCCCCATCTAGCAGTAAAAAGGTATATGACCATCCAGTGAATATTAGTTTCTGTTCCTGTCAATTTTGATTTTGTTTTAACTCCTACGGTGGCCGATTTAGTCCAAGATTAACATGGCTTCAAGTTCGACCTCGTTCATGACTGCCATAGAGTGTTAAAACGCGAAAGGCAAAGCTTGAATTTACGGGTATGTCCCTCTTTGGCTAATGTATTTTAAAGATGGGGGGGCAACATGGCGACCAGCATTCGAACCCCTCACCCGTATGTATTTTCAATGGCAAATTATAAACTTACGAGAATACTTTATTACTTGAAAGAAGTAAATATACATTAATGAGCACATATATTTTTGAAAGAACTAAGTGTTTTTAGCTAAGAATAAACAAAAAAAGTTACAGTGTAGCTTTAAAGTGTGTGTTCTGGCTTAGTAGCTTTAAAGTGTGTGTTCTGCCAAATAAATGGTATTTTCATTGATATTTAGTTTTGAGATATTTTACAGTGGGGTCACTGTATATCTATGTATATTCCTGTGTGAGTAACATGGATTCTTTTCATTAGTGTAGTATTTGCTAGCATTTTGAGAGATGTTGTCAGAGTGAAGATGGCTTCAGAGCCGGAGGGAATAGAGAATGTCTAATGACTCGTGGTGGTGCTGAAGGTTGCTGTCCAAGGTGCTGAAATCAATTTGTATGCGAAGGGAATAGAAATTAACTCCAGCTCTTACCCTATCCTTCGAAACTGTACTGTTAAAACCTGCTAAAATTCATTATGTGAAGTCTTGCATTTCCCATTACAAAACAGCATTTATATTCGTCTGAAATATGAACTGAGGGCGTAAATGTTTCAAATCCCATTATACACAGTATTAATAATGCACATTACTTCAGTGCAAAGTTAATTACAGAAATACAGTGTCATTTACGGTATATGAAAACCGTGTTTGTTTAATGACAATGGATTCAATTACCCATTTTTTTTTTCCTGTGCAGAGGTGCAATAAGTCAGAGCTGATAGGCATCAAGCCTCCCCATGTGAGCAGCCGTTCACATGTCATGTCTATGCATGTGTGAGTTTAGTGTAAAAGGAGATAGAGGGAGAGAAAGTAGGAGGGAGGCAGTGAATTGAATGCTTGTGGAAAAAGTCTCTCCCTGAATTTCGTTGCAATTTCAAGTATTGTGTTAGACAGCATTGTGTTCGGGCTGATATTTAGGTGTGAGCAGACAGCAGTTTTCTTTTCTTCTTTTGTCTCATGGTTTTCTTTGCAGCTCGTTCATGTAGGACAAAGAATGAGAGCAGATAGATAAATGGAGAGAAGTGGGGGGTGTCATCTGCGCGTATCTGCAGCGGCGGCGGCAGTGTAAAAGCATTCACACGTACTTTTTTGGATTCTGCTGTTGCTATGATGTTACTGACGACTTGTCAATGTACATTTTTGTCTATGTCAATACAGCTTGGATGAATGTATGGATGGATGAATGGATGAATGGATGGATAGATAGATAGATAGATAGATAGATAGATAGATAGATAGATAGATAGATAGATAGATAGATAGATAGATAGATAGATAGATAGATATATAGATAGATAGATAGATGCCTACAATGTTACTGACACCTTATCAATGCACATTTTTTCTGTCATTACAGCTTGGATGGATGGATGGATGGGTGGATGGATGGATGGATGGATGGATGGATGGATGGATGGATGGATGGATGGATGGATGGATGGATGGATGGATGGATGGACTGTAGGTCAGTTGATAGATAGATAGATAGATAGATAGATAGATAGATAGATAGATAGATAGATAGATAGATAGATAGATAGATAGATAGATAGATAGATAGATAGATAGATAGATAGATAGATAGATAGATAGATAGATAGATAGATGTTACAGGGTAGCCTATGGTGTTACTGACAACTTATTAAGTAAATCTAAGAAAATTTCTTCTATGTCAATACAGCTTGGATGGATAGATGGAGTAGGTCAGTTGATGGATAAATGGCTGTAGATAGATAGATGCCCACTGCTAGTTGACAGACAGACAGACAGACAGACAGGTGCTCCTTTTTAAGAGATGAGGTGGTGAATATTCCTGGAAATGTTCTGATCACATTACCAGGTGCTCTTAAGCTATAATGCATCAGAGAGGTTTGTGTGAATGCTGGATGGAGCTTGTTGTGTACTGTATTGTAGAAGGCAGTTAACTTCCTTTGGCTCTCAGAGCTATTAGAATGCACCTCAGAACGGTACAGACACAGCTGAGTGTATCGATCGAAGCTGGCAGCGCCTGCCACCGCTCGATAGAAATATCTATGCAAGCACTTGATCGCGACTGTGTGTGTGTGTGTGTGTGTGTGTGTGTGTGTGTGTGTGTGTGTGTGTGTGTGTATTTTCTTGTGATGTAAGTGCTTATGGTTGCAGGGGGTGGAAAATACTTGCATCTGTGTATATGAGTTTAAAACATCGAGCCGGAGTTGCACAGTTTATTGTTTAGGCTGTGTTCGTGAGAGGGTTAATGCTGGAAAGTTTTCCATAAGCAGGGTCACTTGCATCATCTGTCATTGAGTGAGGATGAAACCCACATCAATCAATGAGGCATTTACTGATTTTTTTAAATCTTTTTTTATACCAGAGTACCCTTTTGTACCTGCTTAATGCAAATCAGAACATTGTTTGTTTGCATTTGTGTGCGACAGCTGCACGTAGCCCCATCATTAATAACTGCAACGCTGACATTTATCCCTCAGTCTGGCATTGTGTACTTCCTCCAGACTGTTAACATACAGCGGATGCACGGGAGGAAGTGTTGCGTGCTTGCGCGTTTTGTAAGTGTGTGTTTTTGCGCGCGTGTATAAGGCATGCGGTTCAGAAGCAACTCACAATGCCAGTTTATGTTGCTGGATGGATGCTTTTCTTGATGCTGATTTTGCGTTGAGTCTCATGAAAATATGTCCAGGGGCTTCTCTAAAATGCTCTCATGAACAGGCTGTCAAAAATTCTTAGAAAAAGTAGGACCTTTTTAAAAAGAGTATGAGCTATTTATAAAGAAGCTAAAAGCAACTTTCAGAAAAGTCGAAGGGTCCTATCATACACCTGGTGCAATGCGGCAAGTGTTTTTTTTTTTTTTTTTTTTTTGCTAGTTTCAGCCTGATGCAGTTATCATTTTAACACATCCATGGCCACGTTGTTTAAATAGCAAATTCACTCGCTCCCATCTGTTCCACCCGTGCTGGTCTAAAAATGAGGTGTGTCCAGGCGCATTGTTGGCGCTTTACTATTTTGAGGCAACTGAAAACGACTGCGCCACTGACCAACACAAACCTGATCTTAAGTCAGTGATAGATAGATAGATAGAAAGATAGATAGATAGATAGATAGATAGATAGATAGATAGATAGATAGATAGATAGATAGATAGATAGATAGATAGATAGATAGATAGATAGATAGATAGATAGATAGATAGATAGATGGATGGAGACAGACAGACAGACAGACACATGCACAGACAGACAGAGAGACAGACAGACACATGCACAGACAGACAGACACATGCACAGACAGACAGACAGACAGACAGACACATGCACAGACAGACAGGCAGACAGACAGACACATGCACAGACAGACAGAGGGACAGACACATGCACAGACAGACAGGCAGACAGACAGACAGACAGACACATGCACAGACAGACAGGCAGACAGACAGACACATGCACAGACAGACAGAGGGACAGACACATGCACAGACAGACAGACAGACAGACAGACAGACACATGCACAGACAGACAGACAGACAGACACATGCACAGACAGGCAGACAGACAGACACATGCACAGACAGACAGAGGGACAGACACATGCACAGACAGACAGGCAGACAGACAGACACATGCACAGACAGACAGG
Organism: Pseudorasbora parva; assembly: GCF_024679245.1. Lineage (NCBI taxonomy): Eukaryota > Metazoa > Chordata > Actinopteri > Cypriniformes > Gobionidae > Pseudorasbora > Pseudorasbora parva. The sequence continues at coordinate 23,062,357 of NC_090187.1, forward strand.
CAGACAGACAGACAGACAGACAGACAGACAGACACATGCACAGACAGACAGGCAGACAGACAGACACATGCACAGACAGACAGAGGGACAGACACATGCACAGACAGACAGACAGACAGACAGACAGACAGACACATGCACAGACAGACAGACAGACAGACACATGCACAGACAGACAGGCAGACAGACAGACACATGCACAGACAGACAGAGGGACAGACACATGCACAGACAGACAGGCAGACAGACAGACACATGCACAGACAGACAGGCAGACAGACAGACACATGCACAGACAGACAGACAGACAGACAGACAGACACATGCACAGACAGACAGAGGGACAGACAGACAGACACATGCACAGACAGACAGACAGACAGACACATGCACAGACAGACAGACGGACAGACAGACAGACACATGCACAGACAGACAGAGGGACAGACAGACAGACACATGCACAGGCAGACAGACAGACACATGCACAGACAGACAGACAGACAGACAGACAGACAGACACATGCACAGACAGACAGACATACAGACAGACAGACACATGCACAGACAGACAGACGGACAGACAGACAGACACATGCACAGACAGACAGAGGGACAGACAGACAGACACATGCACAGGCAGACAGACAGACACATGCACAGACAGACAGACAGACAGACACATGCACAGACAGACAGACAGACACATGCACAGACAGACAGACAGACACATGCACAGACAGACAGACAGACAGACACATGCACAGACAGACAGACAGACAGACAGACACATGCACAGACAGACAGAGGGACAGACAGACAGACACATGCACAGACAGACAGGCAGATAGATAGATAGATAGATAGATAGATAGATAGATAGATAGATAGATAGATAGATAGATAGATAGATAGATAGATAGATAGATAGATAGATAGATAGATAGATAGATAGATAGATAGATAGATAGATAGATAGATAGATAGATAGATAGAGACAGACAGACATATTCACAGACAAAGACAGACACATGCACAGACAGACAGACACTGTCTGTTTGACACTTCGAAAAGAGTTTTGAAAACGAATCCGTATGAATTGAGTGGTTTAGTCCACATTTTCTGTCTCACATTTTCTGTCTTTCTGACTCACTATTTATGATGAACAGATTTCAATTGGCTGTTTACTCACATATAAAAATCGATCAGCGAACATAAACAGAAGCTCAACCGAACCTGAATGACGCGTTCTGAAGATGAACAAAAGGCTTACGCGTTTGGATGGTGAATAATTAATGACAGAATTTTCAATTTTAGGTCAACTAACCCTTTAATACATAGGAAGAGTTGTGAATCACACATATTCTTAAAGAATTAGTTCACCCAAAAATGAAATGTATTTCATTAATGACCATCATGTCGTTACACTTAGATACGCTGTCAGACTAAATATAAAATATCTTAAACTGTTCTGAAGATGAACAGAGGTCTTACGGCTGTGAAATTTAGGGCGAGCCATTTATGACATCAGTGTCATTTTTGGGTGAACTAACCCTTTAAGTCTAGGAATAAGACTTAGACTTTGGACACAACTGAGACTAAAATTGCTTTATACATATGCCCGCCAGATCATATTTCAATGTACTGATATAATGTAATATACTGCGTACATATTTTTTTATGTACCCCCCCCCCCCATTAATTTATGGTGTTTTTTTTAGCTTTAATAATTTTTGATAGCCATAAAAGGTTACATTTTCATTATGATTTCGTTTTTTTATTATTAATATTTTGGTGTGAGAGTCTTGACAGGATTCATTACATGCATTTTTGTTTGTGTGCGCTGGATCATAAATCCTAAATGAAACAGGCACTATTAAGAAGCTGCTAAAAAAAGAGCTGCTTAGTTAAAAAAAAAAAAAAAAAATACTGTTAAATGATAATGGTGAAATCAGCTCTGGTACAGCCTAAGCCTGTCATATCATACTGATTTAAAGTACAGTGTTTGATTGATTCAAAAGTGCAAACAGATCTGCTCTTAAAATCTGAAAAGACCCTGCAGGTTAATTAACACAGAAGCACTCATATTTCATATCCCTTCCCTTTCAAATCTCAGGAGGCGTAATGGAGATGTCAATTACTGTGGGTTTTCTTTAAAGGGGTCTTGCTGAAAACATCTGAGGAGCAGGTGACCTGAAAGGAACATTTTGGGACTGATTTACTAAACACGGCAAATTAGCGTGGGAGCGCAAAACCACTCGATGGGAGTGGAACGTTCTGCGAGTGATCTACTGACGGACGGATCATTTCCATCATGTCCAACGCAATCTACCAAGAGCAACGCAATTTAGTGTCTGGTTAAAGAGCTTTTCGTTTGGTGTTCAAAAATGTAGCGTTCTCTTTTGTGTATATGAGGCTTTTCCAGCTGCCACTACAGTGACGTCAAAGCTGTTAATGCTTTCCCCCCTCCCAAAACTAAGACCAGGAGGGTTTGAGTACCACTACACTGAGTGTAACCAATGAATGTAATATTCTCGGTGAGAGTTTTACACACCATCGAAGCAGAAAAAAAACACAATGCAAACAAGCAACTGAATTAGTTGACATGGCTTCTGTTTTCTGTTTTCAAGCTCTAAAACGTTCTCCTATATTTTCAATGTGGACTTCATCCATGTGAAGTGTACAAACAGCAGATTTCTGTAAATGGATGTTGTGCACTTACGGTCGAGTGTTTCCAGCGCTTTGGTTTTGAAGCACTTTCTATCTCTCTTCTCTTATTGCAGATGCAACAGTCCTAATGTGAGCAGTACAGGTTCTTTCTCATAATGTGAAAACGACATCAACCAATGAATGGCATAAATTAATGAATTAGAGTTTAGCTCATTCTTTGCAATGTGAGAGCACTTGAGTGTTATTTGTTTAAATAGATGTAGGTGTTGTGTACTTAATGAATGATTTGATGTGATTTGTGTGTACATGAGATGTACAGTGGCCCCCAAAAGTATTAAATTATAGCCATACTTAAAGGGTTAGTTTACACAAAAATGAAAATTAGCCCATGATTTGCTCACCCCCAAGTCATCCTAGGTGTATATGACATTCTTCTTTCTGACAAATAAAAGTGGATTTATATTTTGAAAGTCCTGGCTAATCCAAGCTTTATAATGGCAGGTATTGCTGCTCTGTTTTTGAAGTTCATAAAAATACATCTGTCTGTCAAATAACGTGCTCCACTCTGGAGGGTTAATACATGCCTTTAAAAGTAAACTGATGCGTTAGTGTAAGAAAACGATCCATAAAGTATTCTCGTAAGTTTATAATATGCCAGTGAAAACACACACGGGTGAGGGGTTCGAATGCCGGTCGCCATGTTGCTCCTCCATCTTGAAAGTACATTAGCCAAAGAGGGACATACCCGTAAATTCAAGCTTCGCCTTTCGCGTTTTAACACTCGATGGCACCGTGTCGGATGTGAAAAGAGGGATTGCCATTTTAATCTTAAACTAAATCGGCGTTAAAACGAAATCAGAATTGAGAGGAACAAAAACTAATATTCACTGGATGGTCATATACCTTTTTACCGCTAGATGGGGGAAAATATCACACATTGTAGTTTTAAATATGGATATTTTTCTTACACAAACGCAATGATTCTGAAGGCCTTTATTAACCCTCTGGAGCCGTGTGGAGCACATTATTTGATGGACAGATGTATTTTTATGTCCAACAGAGCAACAGCTACTGCCATTATAATGCTTGGATTAGCCAGGACTTTTTTAATATATCTCAACTTTTATTTGTCTGAAAGAAGAATTTCATATACTCTAGGAAGACTTGAGGGGGGCTAATTTTAAATAATGGGTTCATTTTCATTTTTGTGTGAGCTATCTCTTTAAAGTATTAGGGAAGCTTGTTTTCGCCAAAAAATAAAATAAAAAATGTTTTAAAAGATATTTGCGAGTTATAAAGTCACAATTGCAAGTTATCCATTTAGAATTGAGAGTTATAAAGTCAAATTCTGAGAGGAAAAAAGACCCAGTTTACCAGTTTATATCTCACAATTCTGACTTTAAATCATGCAAATTTGACTTTATAACTAGCAATCATTAGCCTGACAAGCCAGACCCAAATCAAGATGTTTGGTCTGGAAACTCACCATAGACAGGGCTCAATCCGAGGGGCGGGATAAACGGTTGTCTTTTAAACTCCCTCTGCACACGATAGGATAGCGCTATCACCAACCAGAGCAACGAAGGTTAAGCAGAGCTTGTTGATAGATTAAACATTCACCGTATCCGGTCGGCTAAACTCCGAACACATCTTCCCTTTTTAAGAATGACTTCAGTGCCGTTCTTTGTTCTTTTCTCAGAGAAAAGCTTAACTCCAAGTCTTCCAGAGTCGCGGTCAAAGCTGAATTCGAAAGGCCGCCGTTCGCCAGTTTCTGTGTTTACTAGAAGCACGCAAACGCAACTCGGCCGTCGTCATTATGGCCCCGCCCCCCGACTCTATACATGATGTGATTGGCCCGTCCAGATTGAGAGGAATACAGCTCAGATAAGAATTGAGAGTTCCTAGACGACACTTGCAGGCAGATTAAATTTGCTGGCGCTAGCGTGCGTCTAGATTTCTAGGCTAAGCAATCATGTCATAATAATGAATCACCCCGAAATGTGCAAACACAAACGTGTTTACGTGCAAATATGTATCGAATGAATGTACACGGGTTGTGTGACTTGTTTGTGTGGATAAAATATGACATGAGAGCATGAAAACATTTAGTATGTTTTGCCAAATGTTCTAATGCATTAGTTCCTTTTCACATATCGGTGGCCTGTTCAGTTCATGCAGAGATCTAGCTCACATCCGCTGCCTCTCTGGCTCTGTCTAAGGGCTGATGGGATCAGTGTATGGACAGTGAGTGTATCTGTCTGGGGTGATTCATGACTCCAGGCCTTCCCTTCTGACAGCCTTCCTCTGCCATCTTCCTCTGCCTCTCTCTCTCTCTCTCTCTCTCTCTCTCTCTCTCTCTCTCTCTCTCTCTCTCTCTCTCTCTCTCTCTCTCTCTCTCTCTCTCTCTCTCTCTCTCTCTCTCTCTCTCTCTCTCTCTCTCTCTCTCTCTCTCTCTCTCTCTCTCTCGACAGCTGAGCAGCTGAGCGTACCAACATTTCCGATGCCGCCTGTGGCCCTAGGGTCAGCCAGGCACCCACTGATCCGGCCGTGATCTGCCTGACTGATCCGCCTCTGTCCTCTACAACCGCTTGTGTGTGCGAGGTGTGTGTTTCACTCACCATCTGCCTTTCTCTTCCTCTAGTTCTCCTCACTTGCCTTTCATTTCCGGAAAAAACGTATATATATATATATATATATATATATATATATATATATATATATATATATATATATATATATATATATATATATATATATATATAAAGTGGGGCCAAATATATATATATATATATATATATATATATATATATATATATATATATATATATATATATATATATATATATATATATATATATATATATATATTTGGCCCCACTTTATATTAGGTGGCCTTAACTACTTACATCAAAAAATAAGTCCAATATACTTACTGTGCCCATATTGTATTGCAAAACACCTTTGCTGATATTGAGGTGGGGTACGGGTAGAGTTAGGGACATGTGTGTTGGTATGGGTGAGTTTAAGGATAGGGTTATGTGTAAGGGAAGTGCTTTTACACTTTTGTGTAATTACAAACGTAACTACATAAATTAATTACAGATGTAATTACATGCAGGTATTTTTTATAATGTAAGTACAATGTAAAAACTTATAGGTACACAATAAGTGCATTGTATCAAATGATTAATTACAATGTTAGTACACAGTAGTTAAGACCACCTAATATAAAGTGGGTCCTTTTTTTCACAGCATTTTAGTGTGGGATCCTTTGATGTGTGTGTTTGCACAATTCCGTGTCAGCACTAGTTTTTTTTTTTTTTTTTTACACTTGAGGCCACAGACAGCTGAACACTGTGTTTTGTGTGTGTTGTGCATGTCTCAGCACACCTTCATGTTGTCACAATATCATCCTGTTTGAGACCATTTCTCGCCACAGGTTTGTCGTCATGTTTTCTAATTTGATTTGTCATTACTGTCAGCTGTGTTTTCGTTAATCACCTCGATTGTCTGTGTATTAAAGGGTTAGTTCACCCAAAAATGAAATTTCTTTATTAAATACTTACCCTTATGTCGTTTGACACCCGTAAGACCTTTCTTCATCTTCGTAACACAAATGAAGATATTTTTTGTTGAAATCCAATGGCTCAGCCTCAGACAGGCCTTCATTGACACCAATATCATTTCCTCTCTCAAAACCCATAAAAGACGTTGTTACAAAGTCCATCTCACTACAGTGGTTCTACAATCATTTTATGAAGTGACGAGAATGGCTTTTGTTTCAAACCATTCATGATTCAGATCGCGTGACACTGACAAACTGCTGAAATCACGTGACATTGGTGATCTGAATCATAATTCGATACGCTGATTCATAAGCATTTTCATTGCAAAATCGGCCTATCACTATATAAGTCGTTATTTAGTTGTTGTTTTTTTCACAAAAAACTATTATTGTCGCTTCATAAAAGTATTGTAGAGCCACTGTAGTGAGATGGGCTTTGTAATGACATCTTTAGTGCCTTTATGGGTCTTGAGAGAGGAAATGACGTTGGTGTCAATTAAGGCCGGTCTGAGCCATCAGATATCTTCATTTGTGCTCCAAAGATGAACGGAGGTCTTACGGGTGTCGAACGAAACTAAGTTAAGTAATTATAGACAAAAGTTTCATTTTTGGGTGAACTAACCCTTTAAATGCTGTGTTCCAGGCAGCTTTTTGAGCCAGATAGGCTGCAGGCTCCAGCAGGAACTTTTGTAGCTGCATCTGTGCTAACTAGAGCAGAGCTGGCAACTCGGATGTCAAAACACTACTGACTTCGTGATTGGTCGATTGGTGGAGGGCGGAGCTTCAGGCCAAAACACAACATGTCAACATCAACATCAGTTGAGGGCTGCAACAACAACTTTTAAATGACAATATCCTGGCCGGACTACTGTTGTCATGATTTCTTAATGTCTAGTGTAGGGATGGCTCGATACCACAATTTTGGCTTCGGTATGGTACCACAATCTAATACCGAAATACCGATATTAAATCGATACCACGTTGTCTGATATTAGCGCGGGTATATTGCACGCGAATGAGTTCAATTATGCAAGTTTTGAGTTTATAAAGTGGGAAATTACCACAAATGTTTATTAGTAAATTATTAGTAAATTAATCAGCAAAGCTTATCAAATCAGTCATTTGAAATCTTTCTTGTGAGAAATAATTTCAGCAAAAATCTCTCAAAATTAGCAGATTGCTTCTGGTTTCAAAAAAATCGCACATACACTAAAGCAATCTGCATAATCCGATTCAACATTTCACGTTCGTCTCGGGATGGATAACGGAAATCATTTGAACATGTAAGCGATTTTATAGAATTTTGTAATAACAGTAACAGGAGATATGAGCTTGTAACAACAACACACACACAAGCTTAGAGCTCGCACATTACAATTTAAGTTTCCTTAAATAGTCAAATACACATAATTATGTAAAAATGTCCGTCTTTAGTGAGTATTCACACATAACACAGTCGGCTGTGTCTGACGCGAATGTAAATAGTGCATTAGTAAGCATGCAAATATTATGAGATTTAAATCTCATTGGTTGAAACGAAAGCTGGAGATTTTGTGATATTTGGCTTATGTTAGGCTATGTATGTGTGTTGATGTCAAAAGAAAATAAAATGTCTAATGGTTTGAATGATTTACTGACCTGTTGATCTCTTAAGAAGTCTTAAAGTCAAAATAGTGACAGATGCTTCTTGGCTAGGTTTGATGGGTCTTCATCAGTTTTATAAGCAAAGTAATTACAAATTTCACTTCTGCTCCTATCTTTATTAATTTGTTTTGGGCATCTTGAGTGAGATTCAACTGCTTTATCCATTTTGTTCGTCTATGTTGTTATCGCATTTGCCGGTTGTTTTGGGTCAGTTTGGGTACCGTGCTGCCATCTAGCGGTGAACTTCGGAAAAGCAGCATATACCGAAATGTGCAAAATCATGATATCGTACCGTTTTAAATAAAATATATACCGGTATTTTAAGTACCGGCATACCGTGCATCCCTAGTCTAGTGACATATCAGGGCCATTTTATGATTAATTGAAATACATTTCTTACATACAGTTCCTTTAAAGAATACTTGATTAAGCTCAGAACTGTATTTTTTAAAATAATTACACATAGCTGCTGTCAAATCCAGCTGACTGCTTCATCTTTCAACAAAAGTTTCTTTGCGAACTGTGGTTTGTTCAAAAATCAATCTGCAGTCAATTTCTACAAACAGCGCTGGTATCCTTCTGAAGTATCTACAGAAATGAGCGAAGGAGCTGTTTAAACAGTGAAATGAACGCTCCTTTACGTTTCCATACTCTTCCATTTGCCCTCTAGTCTGCAGAGTGAAGTGTGTGCCTGTGTACTACATCCCTCCAGCATAGACACCGCCAGTCAGTATGGGTTCTATTTACTTTTGATGTGACACAATTAGCCCTTCACCAAGCCCCGCCCTCCTTAGTTACTGTTGCTACGACTGAGACGCCAAGCTTTCGAATCTGGCATGCCTATTGCAGTATGCATGCGCTGGTGTCAGACATTCTCAAGGAGATAATTAGTCATTTTTGGCAAACAGGTGAAATATCTGAGAGAGCAAAACAAAAGGGACTGCAGTATGCATTTGAGGGATATATCCACAATATAATATGCAACCGATTAGAGAATATTTTCATCAGAATTGAAGCTTAAGCCTATAGGTCCCAGTGCAAGCAGCAGCCGCCTCATATGCTGACCATTCAAAGAATGCACAAATTAAGGAACAGCTATGTTCATGCACAGCAGGGTAAGTGGAATTAGAAAACAATCTAATAATTATAAATCAAACAGCGTATCCATAAGTCTTGATTAAACACAAGACGTTAGCCTGACCACTTTGCAATGAGTGTCCAAACCCCCGTCCAAAATTTAGGACACCAGGTATCAGATTTATACGATCCATACGCACAATGCTTCAGCATGTTTTTCTCGTTTAAAAGCTTGACAGACCTACTTACAGTTTGCTAAACTATGATTGGTCTGTGGCCGTTTTTGGCTTGGCAAATAATCAGTTGTCCATTAAGTGACTGAACATAAGTGTGCGTGGTCTATGGCCCAAAGATGTAAAACTATCAATGTCTTGCTCTGGAGGCAGGCAAATGCAAATTTATTTGCCCGAATGACATCACAAATCTCACAATATCCATTTATTTTGGTGCTTGGTTAAACAAAAGCTTTGTTTAGAATGAGGAGAGCGTTTTAAAGGTGCTGTATGTAAGAATGATAGCTAGAGGTTGAAATGGGTGCTGCAAATTCAATAAAGTGTTTTCCCCGCCCCCTCCTCCTCAGACGAAGCTCATCGCAGGTTGCCAGTTTGAGGAAACGCAACAGGAACGAGCGCATTTGACAATGGAAAGCAAGGAGACTTACACACTGTAAGTTGATGAGTTGATTTATCCGCATTTTAACATGCTCTCATTCATAGAGATTTTAGATGGATTCCGGGGCTTTTTAGGTCGGGTAGAATCTGTGATCTCTGACCCAGTTTGTTTGCTGGCTTCCATGGCAGCAAAATGCTGCGTTTCCCGCCAACTGGCAACCTGTGGTGTCGAAATACTATGGGTAAATTGGCAACCTGTGTAATCACACGGGCCAAAACAAAAAAAACAGACATGCTTACACGGAACGCACAATAAGTAAAATAACTGGATGTAGCATTGTTTTTCAGTATGTAAACTAGTATATTAAAGGGATACTTCACCACTTTTTCATATTAAACTATGTTATTCCCTTTACTAAAACGAGTTGATACATACCTCTCTCGTCTCAGTGCGTGCACTTAATCGCTCTGATGCGCGGTGACGATCTGATAGCATTTAGCTTAGCCCACTAAGCCCAGTTCATTCACTATGGTACCAAACAGAGATCAAGTTAGAAACGACCAAACACCTCCACGTTTTCCCTTTAAATACAGTTACACGAATAGTTGAACGATCAAGTATGATGACATGAAAAATCCTCCCTCACATTTCTCCCTCCCTCTCTCATTTCTGTCAATAGGGGGGAGGGGCAGATGTGAGGGAGGATGTTTCGGCCAGGACTTTTTACTGCGCCGGGTGAAAGTACAGAAGTGCTATTCCGCCATACATTATAGTTCTCCTTTTTAATGCGCTTAGAAAAGTGCCACGCTTTATTTTATGTCATCATACTTGATCGTTCAACTATTAGTGTAACTGTATTTAAATAGGGAAAACATGGAGGTGTTTGGTCGCTTCTAACTTGATCTCTGTTTGGTACCATAGTGAATGAACTGGGCTTAGTGGACTAAGCTAAATGCTATCAGATCAACACCGCATGTCAGAGAGATTAAGTGCACGCACTGAGACGAGAGAGGTATGTATCAACTCGCTTTAGTTAAGGGAATAACATAGTTTAATATGAAAAAGCGGCGAAGTGCACCTTTAACTCAGCATGTTTCCTAAATATCTGCAAAAATATTATGGGTCTTTTTATGTTTTAGTACAGTCAAAAACATACATACAGCATCTTTAAGCAATGCTACTTGCTGGATGTTTTAGTGGTACAAAGACCTCTTCCATTTCAAAAGATGAAGGCAAATTTGATATCTCATGCATGACCAGGTTTTGGAAGTAACACTCCAGAGACTATAATTGCATATTTGTCATTTATAAGTTATGCCTGTGCTTTTCGTCTTGAAAAGCAACAGATGTAACTGCTCACTGTTGTTGTGGACTGATCATAACTGCAGTGGTGTGCGTTTGTGTGCCGTGTTATGTGAATGAACATGCAATTTCTCTCTCTCTCTGTGTGTGTGTGTGTGTGTGTGTGTGTGTGTGTGTGTGTGTGTGTGTGTGTGTGTGTGTGTGTGTGTGTGTGACTGCTGTGGAGTGGAGGCTGTTTCACTCTTTCTCACTTCAGAAGAGCAAAGAAATGTTGCACTTTGATCCACCTCCATCCCACTGGTTTGTGTCTGTTTCTTTGATTTTTCAGTCTTTTGGGCTCTAGTCTGCATGCATGTCTGTGTGTATACAATGTGTGGAACTAATGGTTTATCCTACTTTTAAAGCACTATGGGGAAGGTGACTGAACTGAGAGCGGCATGGGGCGAGCCGCCCTCTGGAGCGAGACGCCGCTTGACCGTGTAAATTATTTGCAGCATCAAAGTGACCGGAAGTCATTCAGTTTCAAAGAGGGTTGGTCATCTGAGGCAACGTGAGTGAGAGCAACCATTAGCGAAGTGCACAATCATGCTAATGCACAACAATAAGGAGACAACAATTAGAAGTTCAGAGGGAATCTATCATGGTCCACCATACTGATACAAAAATTGGCTAAATTCTGATTTCATAAAAATGTATTTTAATCCCTTAAATGTAAAATATTCATTGAAACTAAATTTAGTGTAGCCTATTGTCCAAGCTGCTCTTTTTCATGCAATACAAGTCAATGGCGACTCACAATGAGAAGCTTCAGAAATTACAAAAATCCATTAAAATAAGAGTGGCCGATGATCTAAAATAGTGTCACATAGTGTTAGTAATATGTGAGCCGTGCACAAAAGGCAAAAGGAGTCGCAATGCGCACAATAAAATGTGTAGCTACAGGCAAAACAAGTTAAAAATCTTAATTTTGGTTGATTTTGAGCTACTCACAAAACATTTTTTAAAGGTCCCGTTCTTCGCGATTCCATCTTTCAAACTTTAGTTAGTGTGTAATGTTGCTGTTAGAGCATAAATAATACCTGTAAAATTATAAAGCTCAAAGTTCAATGGCAAGCGAAATATTTTATTTAACAGAAGTTCCCTTTCAAAGCCTACAGCGAATGGCCGGTTTGGACTACACCCCTGCACTTCCTTGCAGGAATGACGTCACTAGAACCGTTTGTTGACTAACCCTCCGCCCACAAGAACACGCAAAATAGGGGGCGTGGTCTCGTTGCTCTCCCACATGGAGAAGAGCGCGCATTCAGCTCTTGCATCTCCCCGTTATGGTAAGAGGCGGGACCTTTCCGGGCAAAGTGTGCTAAGGTGCTGTCCAATCACAACACGGGAAGCGCTGGCCCAATCAGAACTCGTTACGTGTTTCTGAAGGAGGGACTTCATAGAACAAGGAAATCATCAGGCCGTTTTTAGGACAGAGGAAACAGCGCTGTACAGATAAGTAAATTGTGTGAAAAATACTGTGTTTTTTTACACGCGAAACATGAACTCATGTTATATTGCACACTGTAAACATAATCAAAGCTTTGAAAACACGCGAAGAACGGGACCTTTAATAATCCCTCATCTAGTAAGTGATCACAATGCTCCAAATAGCCATTAAGCATCTAAAAGTATCTTTATTTGTTCGTTTTCTAGGAGGAATACCTTTCCTTTGTCCATAAAAAATCTCACTTGTGCTGACAGGTCCGATGGGTGCAGTCCCGATATACACGCATAAACAGAATCACATTATTTTAAAATATCTGTCTTGGCGAGTATTCAGTTAAATCAAACCTTACTGTCATATGTACAGGAAACAGTCGTCACACAGTACAATGAAATTCTTATTCTGCGAATCCTTCCAGCAAAAATAGGTATCAATAAAACAAATTGCAAATGTCATAAATAACATAGAAACAAAACAATGTGCAAAAAGGTAGTAATTGTGCATGTATATGCCCTGTAAACATGAGGAGTCGGTGCAAAATCTGCAGAGGTGGGTTGTGAATAGTTGAGCTGCGTGTGTGTGTGTGTGCGCGCGTGTGTTTGCGTGCGCGTGTTTATGCGTGTACGTGAGTTGCACCTCTCAAGGTCAGAGGGCATCTGTAGTGTTGGGGGAAGTTGGCAGTGGGTGTGTGCCATACATAAGCCTGCATGTCCTGTGGGTAAAAGCTGTTTTTCAGTCTTGTCGTCCTTGATTTCACATTTCTGTTGCGTCTTCCTGATGGTAGACGTGTGAATGGGTTATGCTGAGGGTGGCTACTGTCCGTAATGATGTTGCAGGCCTTTCTGTTGACCCTGACCAACCTGTTAGATCCTTCCCAGCATTGTTAAGCCTGCTCGGGTGAATGTTTTCTGCTTTGCAGTCCCGTGCTGATTCACGCAAACTCAATATCTGTTATGTCTTAAATTAATGTTTGGTTAACTTTAGGGGAAAAGCATCTGATGTGTGACATTATAAAACATATGTGCGGCACACTAGGCTGTCTGTTTCATTTATGTTATTAATCAAACAACTGTGGTATCATGGGGGAAAAAAAGTTGAATACCGGTATATATTTTTTTCCTATAGATATTTGTTTTGACGTGGTGTGTGTCATATTGGGTGTTATTACCAGGGATTTTAAGGTGTGGTTGCAAGGCGATTTTGTTTTGGAACCTTCAGAAAACTTTAACTCCAGATTTTCTTAAAATGGACTTTGCTGACTCTATTAACTTCAAACAGGTGTAGCAATTTTTTTTTTCTTCTTCTTTTTTTGTCCGATTCAAGTTTTTGTAAATGTGCTCATTTTGACACATTTTGCCAGCACGGGTCACATTTCATGCTATAATCTAAGTCTTCAGAAATATTTGAATATATTTTGCACTCACAGCGACACTTGAGCGATATCTCTCTCTGTTGCGTGATATCTCTACGCCAAAGTAGCAGTGCTTCGCCTGTGCTTCCCCATAATATAGTCCCAAGTCAATATCTGCCTGACATCTAATCTTAATCTGCATCGCTATTTGTGCTTGTGAATACGCAGACCACAAGAAGTAATTAGGTGTGTCTGTGTGTGTGTGTGTGTGTGTGTGTGTGTGTGTGTGTGCTTGGGGGGGGGAGCTTTCGCGCCTCGATTGCCGGTCTCAGTATAGCCGCCCCTCCGTGTTTTCTAATGGACGCGAGGCAAACTAAACAATAAAATTACACTTCAAATATTTTTTCCCCAAAGTTAGTTTATGTCATTGAAGGCAATTATCATCACGATGATTTCATTCCAAGTGTTCGTTTTTAAAATAAGTTTAGTTTTAGTTAGTTATCTGATGCTATAAAAATGGTGTGTGTGACGTCATGATTGACAGCTGAGACTGACGGCTTCTCTGAGTGAAGTTGTCACTGAGGCACTAACTGACTTTTTTCGGAATTTTTGGGAGCAGATTGGAGCTTTAGCTTTAATTTCTACATTTCCATAACTGTTTATTTCACACCAACATAATGAATTGTTCTGCATCTGCGAGAGTGTGGGCGGGCTTTTGATATCGCGACTGTACTTCCTGCTCTCTACTGCGCAACTCTGGTCCTGAAATCTCTACTGCGCAGACTCGGTCCCAAGATGTCAGCGTCGTGCAGGCCGCCTGAAAGCTTCAAATCTGGAAAGCGTAAACGGATGATGTAGAGTCATCCATATTTTTTTACGGTCTATGCTCTGGACATGCTAGCTGGCAATATAGGATTCAATTCATTATGCTAAGCTAGCTAGCGACATGCACTGAGACAAAAATGCATTTGCCCACAAAAGAAGTTGAATAAGCCCTATTTCTAAAAACGGAGTAGAGTGTTCCTTAAAGTGTTCCTTTAAAATAGAGTTTTAGGGGTAGAGTTCATGAAAGAGGATAAAATATACCATTTGTACCGCATAAAAGCCATTTCGTATGTATAATACACCATAAAATGCGTGTCATATGCACGCGAAAAACAGCGTGCCATAGACACGCCAAAATGAGTTTTGGCGTATACATTCCACGACATTGCACACTCGTACTATTTATACGCATTTTTGTGAGAATACCCTGATTTGGACAGAAGACGAGACTGAGTTCTTTATTTAACTCATGAAAGACAAAATTCTAAACAAAGAAATGCCACAAGTGGTCATATGAGGGAGAAACACGCTTTCCTCGCCATTAATGCTTGGATTACGCCTACGTCTCCTTCTATTAAAAACAATGGCTAATGCGGTGGCTGGGTATACATAAACCTATCAACATACGGGGCATCATTTTTGGAATGACATATCGCAAGAGGAAAAAAATACGTTTTAGTCGCATAGCATCGGGTAATGGAAATGCCATCTTGTGCATATCGCAAAAGTTTTGCGTTAATCTGTAAAGGAAACGTGGCTAGTGACAATGAATGCAGAACTCACGATTTATAAATAGAGAATACAATATATAAATGATTTGTAAGTACTTTGTTACCATATTTTTATTATAAGTGTTACCGAAACAGGTCATAATTTCCAGTTACTCATATTCATTCAATCTAAAATAAGTTTGCACGACCTGATCTTTATTGCTTGTTAAAGAGATAGTTCACAAAAAAATGAAAATTATGTCATTATTTATTTACCCTCATGTTGTTCCAAACCTGTATGAGTGCCTTTGTTCTGCTGACCTCAAAATAAGATATTTTGAAGAATGTTTGTAATAATGCAGATTGTGCAACCATTAACTACCATAGTACCCCCCCCCCCCCCCCCCACACACACACACACACACACACACTATGGTAGTAAATGGTTGCTGTCTCTGCTTGGTTGCAAACATTTTTCCAAATATCTTATTTTGTGTTCAGCAGAACAAAGAAACTCAGGTCAAAGAAACAGGTTTGGAACAACACAAGGGTAAGTAAATGATGACAGAATTTTCATTTTTGCATGAACTATCCTTTTAATTACATTTCCTTTAGTTTATTCTTTTTAATTCATCCTTCAGTTCCTCCAACTTCTTCCTGTTCGCCTCTCTTCCTGTCCTTTGTGCGTAATACTTGTGTACCATTCAGTGTCAGATGGGCTGCGCTGAAGTGGGTCACCATAAACTCTGAGGACATGAGAACAAACCTCTCAACGCAGCGTGTGTGAGTCACATCTCAGTGACAAACAACAGACACCACACCACGATTCATTAGCAGACATGACAGCTGCATCATCTATCAGCTCGTATGTGTGGCACGACCGTTTGTGTGTCGGTGTGAGGGGAGATATGAAGATATTGATCCAGTAGACTCTGAGGCTTTGATACTTCAGAACCCGTGAATAACCTAGCCAGAGATGCTCACTGGGTTCAGAAGTCTAAGACCACTAGTAATTTTATTGATATAGTTTTTTTAATATGAGCAATTGATTATATATATATATATATATATATATATATATATATATATATATATATATATATATATATATATATATATATATATATATATATATATATATATATATATATATATATGTAAATATATATATATATATATATATATATATATATATATATATATATATATATATATATAATCAATTGCTCATATTAAAAAACTATTAAATGTAATATATATATATATATATATATATATATATATATATATATATATATATATATATATATATATATATATATATATATATATATATATATATATATATATTACTGAATTATATCCAAATAAGACTATTAATAAAATCAATTCATGTGACTGAAAACCCATTTGATAAAAAAATAATTAATTAATCAACTCGCATTATTATTGTTGTTGTTATGAATAATTATCATTATTATTGTGCAATTATTTTAGACTTGTTTAAACAGAAACATTCTAACACTCTAACATTAACTTTTTATTTTTTTATGATTTACTATTTTGTAAAGTGATCTGTGAGACAGTACTGTAAAGTGAAGGATTCAGAGTCATGTTTAATATATACTATATAGCCAAAAGTTTTGGTTTCTTAACATGCACATGAACTTTAATGAAAGCCATTCTTAATCTGTAAAGTTTAATGTGGAGTTGGCCCACCCTTTGCAACTCTTTCCCAACTCTTCTGGGAAGGTTTTTCACAAGGTTTAGGAGTGTGTTTATGGGAATTTTTGACCATTCTTCTAGAAGCGCATTTGTGAGGTCAGGCACTGATTTTGGATGAGAAGGCCTGGCTCGCAGTCCCTGCTCTAATTCACCCCAATGGTGTTCTATCGGGTTGATGTCAGGACTCTGTGCAGGTCTGTCAAGTTCCTCCACACCAAACTCGCCTATCCATGTCTTTATGGACTTTGCTTTGTGCACTGGTGTACAGTCATGATGGAACAGGACGGGGACATCCCCAAACTGTTACCACAAAGTTGGGTGCAAATTGTCAAAAATTAATTATGGTAACAGTTCCTTTCACCAGAACTAAGGGGCCAAGCACAACCCCTGAAAAACAACCCCACACCAAAATCTCTCCTCCACCAAACTTTACACTTGGCACACTGCAGTCAGGCAAGTACCGTTCTTTTGGCAACATTAAACCCAGACTCGTCCATCGGAATTCAGAGAAGTATGATTGGTCACTCCAGAGAACACATCTCCACAGTTCTAGAGTCTTCTGGTGGTGTACTTTACACCACTGTATCCTTTGCATTACACTTGGTGATGTAAGGCTTTGATGCAGCTGCTCGGCCGTGGAAACCTATTACATTCTTGAGCTAATCTGAAGGGAACATGAAGTTTGGAGGTCTGCAGCTATTGAATCTGCAGAAAGTTGGCGACTTCTGTGTACTGTGTGCTTCTGCATGCGTTGACCCCACTCTGTGATTTTACATGGCCTACCACTTCATTGCTGAGTTGCTGTTGTTCCCAATACCTTCCACTTTGATATAATACCACTAACAGTTTGCTGTGGGATATTTAGCAGTGAGTACATTTCACGAATAGACAGGCGTCAACCTGTCATGATTGAATTCACTGAACTTCTAAGAGCGAACTATACCAAGTAATGGGAACACCTGAATTCAGTGATTTGGAGAGGTGTCCCAATACTTTTGGCAATATTGTGTGTAAGTGTTGAACTCTGTGTTTTTATATGCAGGTGTGTTTTGAGAGGCCAGCGTGTAATGGTGTAAATATTTTATATTAGGCTCTGTCACTTCTACCTGCACTTGCAGATATGATTAACCTTGAGCACACTCATTGCAGAGAAAAGCTCTCTCTCTCTCTCTCTCTCTCTCTCTCTCTCTCTCTCTCTCTCTCTCTCTCTCTCTCTCTCTCTCTCTCTCTCTCTCTCTCTCTCTCTCTCTCTCTCTCTCTCTCTTTCTAATAAAGGTGACCAGAGGCGCATAGAAAATAAAAGGAATCTAGATGAGAGGTCAGTTCAAAAGAGCTCATTACAGCAGCTAAATGAATCAGACTACACTGTAGAGTCCAACAGGTTTTCTAACCAACACTTTCTAGTTAACACTAAGTCATTTGTAATCTGCTCTATTCACATACTATGCATTGTCTTAACCCTATTTGTCTATCTATCTATCTATCTATCTATCTATCTATCTATCTATCTATCTATCTATCTATCTATCTATCTATCTATCTATCTATCTATCTATCTATCTATCTATCTATCTATCTATCTATCTATCTATCTATCTATCTATCTATCTATCTGTCTGTCTGTCTGTCTGTCTGTCTGTCTGTCTGTCTCTCTGTCTGTCTGTCTGTCTGTCTATATGTCCGTCCGTCCGTCCGTACATATATGTGTGTGTGTGAGCCTGTTTATGTGGTTTATGAGGACACAAATTTGTATAACTACATGGGTATTACACTGGTATTACACTATAAAGGTGGTTTATGAGGACATATCAAATGTCCTCATAATTCAAATGGCCTTAAAAACATACTAAATTATGTTTTTTTGAGAAAGTAATGCAGAATGTTTCCTGTGATGGGTAGGTTTAGGGGCAGGGGCAGTGTAAGGGGATAGAAAATATGGTTTGTACAGTATAAAAACCATTACGCCTATGGAGAGTCCCTGTAAACCACATAGACCAAGCAACATGTGTGTGTGTGTGTGTGTGTGTGTGTGTGTGTGTGTGTGTGTGTGTGTGTGTGTGTGTGTGTGTGTGTGTGTGTGTGTGGGCATGTTTTTTGTGACATATGAGGACACAAATGTGTAAGATGACATGGGTATGACATGGATATTAAGGAGTGAAATATGGGTGAAATATAAGTATATACATCCCCACTTTTCAAAGTGCTTATAAATCATACAGGATGAGGGTTTTTTTAGAAAGTAAAAATGCAGAATGTTTCATGTGATGTGTAGGTTTTGGGGTAGGGGCTGGATAAGGGGATAAAAAAATACAGTTTGTACAGTATAAAAACCATGGAATGTCCCCATATGTCACAAAAACAAAATCCAAAATCCTTGTCTGACTAGGGACATATGTTTGGTCCCCAGAGGAAAACAGCTTATAAATCAGACAAAATTAGGTAAAATAAAAAAAGTAAACATGGAGAACATTTTCTGTGATGGTAGGTTTAAGGTTATGGGATAAAATATGCAGTTTGTACAGTATAACAATCATTTTGTCTATGAAAAGTCCCCATAAAACATGAAACACAACGTATTGAGGGGGGAATTGTATTCCTGTATTGTGAGACTAGTACAGGAGATAATTAGCTGTCACAGTGTATTACTGCTCTCAGCTGGAGCTGATAAACACAGGAGAAGAGCTCTCACCTACACAACCATACTCTATTTTCATACTGTGAACACACACAGGATCCAGAATTAACACTTGCCAAGTGCCAAATGCGAGTAAAATTTGTTGTTGGCAGCTAAATATGACATAACCCGTTGGCCTGAAACTTTTTATGGTTTAAATTGCAGTGTAAGAACCAGATTTTAAAGTGAGCAATTATGTTTAAGAAAAACATTTTCATGGCCTGGTATATTTTTTCAGTTATTAAATTTAGAGTAATGGTGCTACATCCATGAATACATCAAAATAAAGTTACATTTATTTAAAGTATGCGGTCAGTAAGATTTGTAATGTTTTGAAAGGAAGCTGCATTTATTTTATTTAGAAATACAGTAAAAAAAATAATATTGTGAAATATATATTGGTCCAGTTTGAAAACAGTTTATTCCTGTGATGTCAAAGCTGAATTTTCAGCATCATTACGCATCACTCTGATTTGTTGCTCAAGAAACATTTATTCGGTAACACTTTACAATAAGGCATTTTTAGCTAAAATTCAGTACAATTAAAATGCACTGTCAACTAACACGAACAATCAACAAACGGCTGTATTTTTATTAACTACCATAAACAAAGATTTTTCCCCTCTCTTGTCTAGTTGCCAACATGCTCATGTGATTATCCATAAATATCTGCTCATGTGCAGAGTCCACCGTGGAGGACTTTTGCCCACCGCAGCCGTCATCCGAGAGTGAGAGTAATTATTAATGCCCTCAGCAGGTCTCTTTCTCAGTATCTTTTATCGGAATACATCTGATTGCTTTATTTCCCCCATAAAGAACTGAACAGCCACTCTGTGAATGTGATCAATGCGAAGCACTGGATGATCATTAGAGGATAAAGTCCAAGATCAACTTTAGAAGCTGGTTTGCATGTGATTTTATTGAATTATATCACAAGTTGTATCATTATAGTTATTGTTCTATCATGAGCTGATATGGAAGGTTGCATGTGTTTATGCAGGTGCAGTAAAGATTAGGTGATATAAACATATTAGTCAAGCCTAAGTCAGAAAATCCTATATGAAAATGTGCAGGATTGCCCTATTGGAAGTTCTGTCCAAATTTTATTTCTAATTAGATTATATTATTGGATTTTTAGACACACACACACACACACACACACACACACACACACACACACACACACACACACATGTTGGTCGATGTGGTTTACAGGGACTCTCCATAGGCGTAATGGTTTTTATACCGTACAAACCGTATTTTCTATCCCCCTACACTGCCCCTACCCCTAAACCTACCCATCACAGAAAACATTCAGCATTTTTACTTTCTCAAAAAAACATAATTTAGTATGTTTTTAAGGCCATTTGAAATATGAGGACATTTGAAATATACATTTACATAAACCACATTTACATGTGGAATACCAGTGTAATACCCATGTAGTTATACAAATTTGTGGCACACACACACACACACACACACACACACACACACACACACACACACACACACACACACACATGTCATGTTTCCATGTTTTATGGGGACTTTCCATAGGCGTAATGGATTTCATACTGTACAAACTGTACATCCTATCCCCCTACACTGCCCCTGCCCCTAAACCTACCCATCACAGGAGACATTCTGCATTTTTACTTTCTCAAAAAAACTCCTTCTGTGTGATTTATAAGATGTTTTCCTCATGGGGACCTAAAAATGTCCCCACAAGGACAAGGATTTCGGATATTGCCATCTTTGTGGGGACATTTTGTCCCCATAACGTAGGGATTACCAGGTACACACACACACACACACACACACACACACACACACACACACACACACACACACACACACACACACACACACACACACACTAATATCCTATAATACTCCATAGAAAATCCATAGAAAACTCCACAGAAAACTCTAGAGAAAAGCCAGAAACTAAGCTAGTATTTTTTTTTTTTTTTTTTTTGCACAGTCCACTCTAAATTGTTAATGGTGCCACCTGGTTATCAACTGTATAAAATACAAATTGTATCAATTTCCAACAGGAAATACCATCAATGGGGTAAAATAATGTTGTTTTAAGAGTTTTTGACTTACCCCACTGGCAGATTATTTTGCTTATTTTAAGCAAAAACTCCTAATTTTGAGTTATTGTTTCCCAAAACAAGACAATTACTTTTGCTTGTCTAGTAAATACTTCTTGCTTTAATTTTCTTTAAATGTTTGGACTAGAAACAAGACAAAAATACTATGTAAGAAAAGCATTTTTGGCAGTGAACCTTTTAGGGGTTCCAAATATGTAGCACCGATAGAACCTTCTAAGATTCTATATAGAACCTTTTCTTCTAAGAGTGTAATACATTTAGATTGTCAAATATAAAAAATAAATGCTAAGAATTAAAAAAATTACAATTATTTCAAGATGAGGACTGGGACCCTTTCAATAGATTTTTGTGATTGTTACTATTATTAAATAATGTATATGCACCTTTGCTACACACAGTTATTTATTTACAGTATATTCTATTTTCCCCTTTAAATTATATCAAATTAATCTTTCTGTATTTTTTTGTTGTTGTTAGTCACAATAGTAATAATAATCTGATTAATGATATGTAATCAGTTACGTATATACCATTATATTTCTCTTATTCTTGGGGATGCTGTCTCGTCGTCTTCCATTGTCTCCGCACTCAACGCAACTTGGCTGGATTTGTGATTGTGAATCTGTTTCAGTTTTGTTCCGCATCCATTTTCCCACAGCCGACTTCAAATCTATTCTCACACACATTGGACCTGCAGCTCCAATCCAATTCTAGTACCTGAAAGTAGAACTGGCAATTCAATCCCGAGGTATTGATTCCTTGAGTTGGGACCAGCTCTCAGCTCTGATAGCTGCTTGCGTTGCTCTTAACCTGATATGGCCATCAAAGCTTGACTGCGGGCATATAGGCACATCTGGAGAAATCGCTATGCTAGCTCATTGTGGCTCAATGTGCTAGCGTTAGAGAAAGCATGATGCAGTCAGCACTAGCTCTAACTCTAGTGGTATCATCACCTCCAAGTAGTTTTCAGTGACCTATTATACCTGAGAGTTTAAAGTGCTACAGCACACATTAGACTTTTCTGGTCAGGTTAAGCGGAGCCCGTTCACACAATGATTTTCTGTAGAATGTATGTATGTATGTATGTAAGAATATGTATGTATGTATGTATGTATGTATGTATGTATGTATGTATGTATGTATGTATGTATGTATGTATGTATCTCTATAAGGCTGTATTTCAACCAAAGCTTTTTTTTTTATGTGGTTGTCTGGTGTATCCAATTGTTTTCATTGGGAGTGCAGTGTTTTTAAAACACCATGGGCCCTATCTTGCACCCAGCGCAATTGACTTTGTACACTGACGCACGTGTCATTCCTATTTTGCACCCGCACAAAGCGCGTTTTTCCCTCCACAGAAGCACGTCGCTAAACTAGTGAATGAACTTGCGCTCCCTGGGTGGTTCAGCGCAAAAAAAGGAGCCGTGTTCCGACGCAAACAATCCCTGGTGCTATTTTACTGTTCCATTAAAAAAATTGCGCCACTGACCAGACAAAACCTAGTCTAAAGTCAGTGGCGCGTCACGCGTTGTTCATTATGCTATTTTAAGGGCGCATGCTTGACCATAATGTATAGCGTGTACAACGAGCATACACTTTGCTCATGTAATCTACACAGATGCAACAGTTATTTTTGCAAATTATAAATTGTTACACTAAAAAAATATTAATACATGAGATGACGGAAATCATTGTGGTGTGCCAGGAAGATGTGAAAAAATAGGCATAAATCTAGTTTACAAATTATTCAGAACACCAGTGTAAAGAACATCAGTCTCCTCAGCTGTGAACCGCTCCTGGTGTGCGCCTGGTAAATACGCCATAATAATAGCAATCCATAATGGAACTTGCGCACCTGCTTTTAAAGGGAATGTTGGATGACGCTCTGATTGGTTTATTCACGTTACGCCCAAACCACACCTATGAATAATGAAGCTACTTCAGACCAACCCATTTTAGATTTGCACCGGGCGCAAGAGCCATTAATCCCGCCGGGAAAATAGCAACAGCACCGAGACCCGCCCACAAAGTTACTTGTGCTTCGCGCTTTGACACTTGCTTTTCAGATCGTTAAAGTAGGGCCCCATGAGCATAACAAAGCATTGAGCGTCTATTTCGCGCTAAAGCGTTGAGCGCTCAGCGTTTTTTCACAGGTCACAGACAGTTAAAGGTGTCATGAACTGGCTTTTTTATTTTTTTTATACTGTTGTCTGAGGTCAACTAATGACGTTTGTGTGGTTTTTACTTTCTAAAACATTGTAAGTAATAAGTAGTAGGCTATCTTCTACAGTGCTTTTGAGGCTCTCTCCTGAATGCTGGGTTTTGATGGAGACCTGGAAGTAAACGCCCACGACAAGGAATGGATAAGATTTGCATATTTAATGAGCTTCAGCTCCCCTGTCAGTTCAGTTCACCTGAGGGAGGGATATATTTGAAAGCGGCAACTGGAATAAACGTCTTAATCAGACAAACACAATGATTTATTTCTCAACCACCCACGATTGATTGAACTATTATTTTGGTATTACATAGCCCGCACGATCGTTCGATATAAGCGTACACACACACACGTGCCCGACCTTCAAATGTCAAGTCAAGAGAGAGTGACCCGGTTACTTTTATTTACATAAGTATGTTGCACTAATTCCTTTCAGATCCAATATAGAAAAAACTATAGAAAAAAACTGTGTTGTGTTTTAATCTCAATATGTTTACAAATCCAGCATCGACCGGAGATTTGTTTACAAACGATTCTGCAGTGAAATGAAGTGAATATTTCTTCCTCATGTGAGCTGGAGCTTTATT
The DNA here is from genome assembly GCF_024679245.1 of Pseudorasbora parva. Taxonomy (NCBI): domain Eukaryota; kingdom Metazoa; phylum Chordata; class Actinopteri; order Cypriniformes; family Gobionidae; genus Pseudorasbora; species Pseudorasbora parva. The sequence continues at coordinate 23,086,923 of NC_090187.1, forward strand.
AAAAATAAAGTTCAACCACTCGTTCCTAATATTAGGATCAGAAAGAAGCTTATGCAGCGACTGTTCTTGCACAAACAGGAATAGCGCAATATCTTGCTATCTTCTTCTTCGCAGCTCCATAAGTTGGTGGGCGGGGCTACTGGATTAAACGTGCTGCAGAGGCGGTGTTTCGTCACGCAATGACGTAAAGATGCGCACATGATCGTTTTCTGGGCCTGGTGTCTATAAATGCTTTTCTTTGACTAACAAGGATGTTTTTAGCTCTGAATCATACAGGATACTTTTTATTACCATGACCTTTTATATATCAGAAGCTCAAGGGAAAGTTGCTTTGTCAATTTCATCACCCCTTTAAAGAATGTTCAACTTTGAGTAAAAGCTCATTGTTACTTTTTACCCAGCTCACCAATCACAAAAATATAACACTGTCCAACCGCCACATTCAGTGTGTGCAACGTCAACAGTTCGTCCCCTTGGAATTATAAGGTTCTATCTGTGTTCTGAGCAGTTTTGAGATATTGAGCTTCAAAGTTTTTGCATTGCATATAGGGAAATTTAAATGGGGAACAAGTTTCATTTAAACATGAAAATAACAGTGACCCCAAATGTATTTTAAATGGGGATTTTTGGAATGGGTCAAATGCAGATAGAACTGTAAGAATCCAAAATAATCAAAGATATCTGATATTTGACTTTGAACTAAGACATTTGTTTTACTGTGTTCCACCCCCCTCTCTCTTATCAGTGGGGCCGTTTGGGATTCCTAAAGACAAAGAGATGTTGAGGGCCTTTAGGCCAATTGGTGCCACACCTGTAGTACAGTGGGGGAAGTTTGGTCTGATTGGTCAGTTTGAATGTCTCACGGTTTCAGTCACATGGTCAAGGGATAGATAAAAGAAGATTGCAACTGTTGCTCTGGCTCTCTTTTTCTCTGCGGGTCTTTTTCTCTGGCTGTCGCTTCTAGGGGCCTTATTTGGCTCTTCTCTTTGCTCTCTTCTCTGTCTCTCGTTCTATCTTTCTATCTCTCACTATCTCTCAGGTAACATTCTATACATGCTGGGTACGATTTATGGTATAAGTTTTATCATCTCATTTATCTATTTTGTAACTATTTTAAGTGTAACCATACCCAGATTTTGTCATTAAATTATTTCAATTGTAAATGATTTGCTAACTAGTTTTGGTTTGGTATTGACTTTGAAGTGCTACCTATTGCAATACAATATAGTCACATTAAAGCAACGCTCTCCCACATATTTTGCTATTGTAACTGCGCTTATTTCCGTTGTTGGTATAAGTTGCAGTGGTGCAGTGGGTGGTTATAGACAAGAAATGTACAGATCCTTTCTATGACATTTATTTCATATTTTTAGCACTTCCAAGTATTTAGGACATTTCAAATGAAGCAAGGTAGGTCTAAATATTTTGTCCAGTGCAGATGTTAATTTTTGGTACCAATTTGCTGGGTAATTAAACACATTACAGTATTGTTAATCTTTCTTTTGTTTAGACACAAAGCAGCTACTGTAATACATCTGGGCAGGACTTTATTCCACCTAATGTAGGCCAGGTAAAATGGCTTTCTTAGACATCAGTATGGATGAAATAACATGCAAAAGTTTATTGTTGTAATTAAGACCCCATCAATTAAAATGTTGACTATTTGATCTTTAAGACTTAATATTGTAAAAAAAAAAAAAAAAAAAAAAAAGACATTTTAAGACTTTAAAAACTGAAAATAAATTTGTCGATTGATTGAAGTTTCTTACAAACTTTGCGTTGCATTCCATAATCCTCCCAGACACTGGCTGCGTCCAAAACCTGGAAAATGCTGCCTTCGGAGGACACATTTGAAGGCAGGAAGGCATCGAGCCACGTCTGAATCTAATGTTTGCTCTACTTCCTGTCTCCTGAGATACCTTCATCTGATTGATTTTTGAAGGCAGCATATATGTATCCTTCACTGCCTTTGATATCTCACAATCCTGTGCTTTCCATTCAGTGACATTTGAGCTGGGAAAATAAGATCCAAATGTTGTGTTTGCTGGTCAGTTTGTGTGTAAATGTGCGCTTTTTACCAATATTTTCCACTTGTGATATCATTTCTAGCGAGAAATAACTAATGTAGTAATTAAATATTTGTTTAGTTCTCACCAAAGCTCGCTCTATTTAGCTGTAGATCATTGAACTGTTACACTGTCTTAGAAGTCTGTCTGAAATCAGATTCGAGAGCTGCCTTCATGCACAAAACGCTGCCTTACAAGCCATTGCCTCTTAAGGCAGCGAGGCAACGAGTCAGTGGCCAAGGTGTTCGGACGCAGCCATTGTGCGTCTGCGATCTTTCCTGTTAAGGAAAAAGCCGGCAACACGATACATAAAGTTGATCCTGATTGGTCCTCTTTTGTACATTTGAAGTGTACAGATAGAACCTTATAGAGCCAAGTCAGAGTACGACTTTGTAAATATAACCTTTTTGTTTTTTTCAATAAAAAGTCCCAAAATGTACACAACTTTAAAAATCAAAAATATCCCATAATGTAAATAAGTTGTCACAGAATAAGAATATGTGAATAACTACATTTTTGAGTGCAAAAATGCAAAAACATCAGATAGAACCCTAAAAATCCAAGGGGGCGAGATGACAAGAAGCATAATAACAGAACAAAATAATACAAAAGAGCCAAAGCAGATACTCTACCTTACATCTGAATTTTTACTTAGGAACAATACGAAACAGAGTATCTGTGAAATGAACACTTCTGCAGATATTCTGCATCATTGAAAGCAAAGTGCCTCAATTGAAAAAATAAATAAAAATAATAATAATAATAATAAAAGTACAAAAAACCTGCCAAAATGCTCTTTAGCACTCACAGCAAGGTGTATTTTTAGCAGAGCGTCAGGCTTTTCAGCTGGATAAACATGCTTTGGTGGACGCATGGCCTCAGGGATGTCAAGAAACCCTCTATGCACACCAAAGAATAATAATAATAATAATAATAATAATAATAATAATAATAATAATAATAATAATAATAATAATTAATAATAATAATAATAATAATAATAATAATAATAATAATAATAATAATAATAATAATAATAATAATTTAATTATTATTAATAGTGTTAGTGTTATTATTACATTGAGACATAGCTAAATACTATACAATAATAGCCTAATACATTTCTGTTCAGTTAAAGTGAACTTTTTATTTTGATGGGTTGCCCTGGAAACATTTCTGTGGTTGTATGACGTATGTTTTTTGCTTCTCAAACTAAACGGTAAAATGCTCATGTAGTGATTCTCAGAGTGGCTCTGGAGATGAAGCGCATGTATTCATGTCCTCATACTCACATAGTGAGATGGCAGAGGCTGAAAACGTTGCGAGCATCACACCTCCTTCAGTGTGTATGTGGTACCCATCCATCCATCCATCCATCCATCCATCCATCCATCCATCCATCCATCCATCCATCCATCCATCCATCCATCCATCCATCCATCCATCCATCCATCCATCCATCCATCCAACCATCCATCCACCAATCCTCCACCCATCCATCCATCCATCCATCCATCCATCCATCCATCCATCAACCCATCCATCCATCCACCAATCCATCCATCCACCCATCCATTCATCCATCCATCCATCCATCCATCCATCCATCCATCCATCCATCCATCCATCCATCAATAATGAGAAAAGCAAGAACAAAACACCTCCAAAAAGACAGACTTTTTGTTTCACTCATTTATTTTGGGTCGAAGGTCAATCCTCAGATCATAAAACAATCCAACCTAAAGACTTAAAGAGGCCCAAAAATGACACATGTAATTGCTTCATTAAAACATACGTATTAGCCCGAGAATAATTGTATGTCTCTAAGCTCTCATTCAACACATTACTGAAAGAAAATCACACATTCAGAGCTTAAATCTGAACGTCTCATGAAGCCAGACTTGTCTAATTGCTTCTTTGAAGCAGTCAGAAAGAGTTCATGCAATATTTTTGGAACAGGAAATGTGCAAAATGATTTTTATTCAACACAGATGCAGTGCTAAAGACTTTCCATAACAGCTCACTCGTTTGACAGAATGGGGATTGTAAAATGTACCGATAAACAATGTAATGATAAAGTGTCCATTACCATCAGTCCAGGTGGATAAGAAGAAATGCTTTGTCATGTTAAGTAAACAAACAGCACAGCGTGAGCAACATATGGTCGAGCCGTTGTCTGTTAATGATTCCTGAATGGATACAAAGACAGTTGTCTCAAGGAGCACTACTTCATAACCATGACCTCTGGTAGAGACTCATCACGAAAAACAATTTCTGGTTGTAAAGCTGTAAAACAATAAACACACCCACTCTGGATTTTAAATTTGTTCCTTTGTAACATAAAACAGAGAGTCTAGATCCGCTCTTCTTTAGCGTGCTCCGGACTGGAAAGGAAGGAATTAACAGCAGCTAATTTCCTACTAACAACAGTGAAGGTAGGACAAAATAATTTATATATTTAAATGTGTGTGCGTGTGTATGTAAATTCATTGACATCTGAGTTTTTTCTAAAATAACATAAGATACCCATGTATAAATTCAGCTGCCGAAAGATGATTTTGACACACTTATGCTTCGTAGAAATGTTCAGTTGTTTAGCTAGACAAGAATTATTTCCAAACGTTGTATCTTGATAGGATAACTTCACCCCACAAGCTGCTGTGAAAATGAAAAACAATCCATTTAACTTTGAAGTACTGAAATTAAATCGAGACTGTTTGATCCATAAGAACAATTATGTGGCTTTTCTTTTTTGTCATACGAATCTGTTCAAGTGAACAATATTTTTTTGAATACTGAAAAATCTGGTGTTTTGTTGAAAAAGACAGAGTTGGGTTCAAAGAAAAGATGGAAGACGACATAAAGCGGGGAGTATTTAGCGAAAATCTAACTGAGAACAGATTGTTACTGATGCAGCATTAAGTTCCTCTTTTTGAATGAAACAAAGCAGAAAATGGAGAAGAAACACCAATTGGACAACATTAACAGGCTTAAAGGGAGGGACAGTTCACCCAAAAAAACAATTATGTCATCACTTTCTCACCCTCAAGTTGACAAAACACAAAAGAAGATATTTTTGTTAAAGAATTTTGGTAATCAAACAGTTGACAGTAGCCATTGACTTCAATTGTAGGAAAAACAAATACTATGGAAGTCAATGGGATAGTTCACCCAAGGAATAGTTCACCTAAAAATGTTCTCACCACTTACTATCCCTTAAGTTGTTCCCAAACTCTGAGGTTTTTTTCTTCTTTTGAACACAAAAGAAGATATTTTAAAGAATTTTGGTAATCACACAGTTGACGGTAGGCCCTGACTTCAACAGGAAAAAAAAAAAACTATAGAAGTCAATGGCTACTGTCTGATTACTAACATTCTTTAAAATATCTTCTTTTGTGTTTAACAGGAGAAAGAAACTCATGCAGGTTGGAGAGTGAGCTAATAAATGATGACAAAAGCATTTTTGGGTGAACTATCCCTTTAATGAAGAATTGGGATCAAAGACTATGTGTGTTCTAGAACTTTCTGACTGTTTTGACCTGTTGTTATTGTTGAATGATTCACGCATCCAAACCTTTCACGGACAGGAAGAATACATCTCAAAAAGCAGGACTATTACAGAAAAGGTTAAGCCAAGGGCGGGGAAACAAAATAAGGCAAAAGTCAAAAATCTTTTGAATATTAGTCAAGGACATGTTCTGCGTATGTCTAAGATGTGCAGGAAGATGAATTACGGGACGCTTATGGCTGTTTACACGTTGTGTTTGTGTGTGTGTTAATCAGATGGGAAAGCGGCACTTCTCAGGGTTGGAGGTGACCCTGATGGTGTTGTTTTCGTTGGTGCTGGTGGTCGCTGTCGCATTGGTCATTGTACTGGCCATTGGGGAACCAGGGGTGATCAGAGAAGGTATGTAATAAAAATGTATAATCTCTTTAAATGATCCATACACTCATGCAGATACATGAATATGCATTAACTCCCTCTTTACACGTTGAATATTGCATTTACTATAGTAGGAATTACCTATGTAATGTTTAACAGAGATATAAGACACAAATTATTACCTCAAAAAAGCGTTGTGGCTGAGGGCACACCTATTGTCCAGTGGGACTGCAGCTCTTGAGGACTAGTTTATAAAAATAAAAAATAAAAGAAATGCACCGCCTCGTCAAGGACAGCGAGAAAAACGAGTCTTTGATGTTCTACTAAAGTAAAACAAATATGTCCAACCTGATTGTTATCAAGGACACCCAGCAGTGAGAAAACCAAAAGCAGAGCCAGTGTACAGACACACTGGTGAATGGCTGACATGGGGACGAGGACTCAAGCATGCACAGACAGGGTTATTATGACAGATGTCACTCTCAATTTCAATTTACCGGCCTGATGTTGGTCAAGTGGTTTATATTTAAAGGGAACAAATTGAGCCTAGGACAGCCGGATGGGTGGGGGAAGTCTCTATGGTTTCATACATATTACCTTGTTTTAGGGGTGCAGGGTACTCATGGAGATCAGGTTACAAAAATTATATTAATACAATTATATATTTAAAGTGGGTATGGAAAGTATTTAGTATTTAGACCCCCTTAAAATTTGCCCTCTTTGTTATATTGCAGCCATTTGCTAAAATCAATCAAGTATTTTTTTTCTCTCATTAATGTACACACAGCACCCCACATTAACAGAAAAACACAAAATTGTTGACATTTTTGCAGATTGATGAAAAAAAGAAAAACTGAAATAGCACATGGTCCTAAGTATTCAGACCCGTTGCTCAGTATTTAGTAGAATCCCCCTTTTGATCTAATACAGCCATGAGTCTTTTTGGGTAAGGTGCAACAAGTTTTTCACGCCTGGATTTGGGGATCCTCTGCCATTCCTCCTTGCAGATCCTCTCCAGTTCTGTTGGTGCACAGCAATTTCTCCAGAGATGCTCAATTGGGTTTATGTCAGGGCTTGTTGTGAAGCAACTCCTTCATTATTTTAGCTGTGTGAGGGTCATTGTCTTGTTGGAAGGTGAACCTTCGGCCCAGTGTGAGGTCTTGAGCACTCTGGACTGGAGAAGGTTTTCGTCCAGGAAATCCCTATAATTGGCTGCATTCATCTTTCCCTCGAATGCAACCAGTTGTCCTGTCCCTGTAGCTGAAAAACTCCCCCACAGCATGATGCTGCCACCCCTGTGCTTCACTATTGGGACTGTATTGGACAGGTGATGAGCAGTGCCTGGTTTTCTCTACACATATCGCTTAGAATTAAGGTCAAAAGGTTCTACCTTGGTCTCATCAGACCAGAGAAACTTATTTCTCACCATCTTGGAGTCCTTCAGGTGTTTTTTTGGCAAACTCCATGCAGGCTTTCATGTGTCTTGCACTGAGGAAAGGGTTCCATCGGGCCACTAATGCCCCGACTAGGGGAGGGCTGCAGTGATGGTTGACTTTCTACAACTTTCTCCCATCTCCTGACTGCATCTCTGGAGCTCAGCCACAGTGATCTTTGGGTTCTTCTTTACTTCTCTCACCAAGGCTCTTCTCCCTCAATAGCTCAGTTTGGCCGAGTGGCCAGCTTCAGTTCTGGTCATCCCAAATGTCTTTAATTTAAGGGATATGTTCCTTAAATGTCCACTGTTCTTTTAGGAATTTTAAGTGCAGCGGAATTTTTTGTTACCTTGGCCAGATCTGTGCCTTGCCACAATTCTGTCTCTGAGCTCTTCGGGCAGTTCCTTTGACCTCATGATCATGATTCAAAGTCATTGATATTCACTTAGAGCTTATTCACTTAAGGTCTTATATAGACAGGTGTGTGTCTTTCCTAATCAAGTCCAATCAGTATAATCAAACACAGCTGGACTCAAATGAAGGTGTAGAACAAAGGTGTCTCAAAGGTGATCAGAAGAAATTGACAGCACCTGAGATAAATATATGAGTGTATCAGCAAAGGGTCTGAATACTTAGGACCATTTGATATTTCAGGTTTTCTTTTTAAATACATCTGCAAAAATGTCAACAATTCTGTGTTTTTCTATCAATATGGGGTGCTTTGTGTACATTAATGAGAAAAAGGGAACTTAAATGATTTTAGCAAATGGCTGCAATATAACAGAGTGAAAAATGTGAGTATATATTCTGTATGTATTTTAAAAAGGCTAAAAAAACCTAAGTTGATCGTATAGATCATTGGTAGCAATTGTTCTACTATCAACTTAGGCTTATGATGCTTTTTTGAAATGCCATCCTGGTCAATGATTACAAAATAATTATGTACGATTGAAGTATTCTGACCTTGTATCTTTATGTTGTTTGGCAATGAGCCACAGTTTGGTTATTAGTGATTTTTACAACAGTTTTAAGGAAGTGTTTCAAAGACATCAATGTGAAATCAGATATAGGATTTTTACTTCAAAACTGTGATTAATATAATAAAACTCAAAATAAAAAAATAAAATTCAACTGATGTGTGATTAGAAGTGTTTTTATTTGTTTTTATATATCTGGACTTTATATACATACTGCATGTCTTAAAATGTGTCTTAGTATATACTTTTTTTTTTTTTTTTTATTTAGCAAGGATTAATTTAATTGATCAAAAGTGACACTGAAGACATGTATGCATTTAGCAGATGTTTAGCCAAAGCAAATTACAAAAGAGGAGCAAATTATTTCATTCAAAGCCTTCAAGAATTTCAGAAGAATGTGTGTGTGTGTGTGTGTGTGTGTGTGTGTGTGTGTGTGTGTGTGTGTGTGTGTGTGTGTGTGTGTGTGTGTGTGTGTGTGTGTGTGTGTTTATATGATTTATTAGGACCTAAATGTGTTTATTTACAAATGTCAATGTTTTATTACAATGTAGAAATGTAGCATTTTTTCTGTGATGGGTATGGTTAGGGGTAGGATTAGTCTAGGCACAGTTCACGTGCAACCGAACTCAGAGCACCTCCTCCAGGATCCGGTCTCAGGTGGTGCGCTCCCAGGTCCGCATGACAGCTTTTACCAGTCTTTCATGCGGACCATGCCCCGTTCTGAACTAAACTGCCATTGTAAAAACTCCCTTTATTTATATTCTTAAAATGAAAGAAATCACTGCTTATTCTGAATTTTTAAGCTTAGGAGACATGAACCAGTTCTTTGAAAAACATCTGTGACTTTTGATACATGTCTAATCTTCATGCTCTGAGTATGGTTTCACTAATAATAAAAAAACATATATATGCATATTTGTTCATATAGCCATGTTGATTAGAGTGTAACCAACTTAAAGAAATATATTAATTTAAGGTACATTTAGAACTGATAAAAATGTGCAATTAAGTTGTGATGAATCGCGAGTTAAGTCATAACAATCATGCGATTAATTGCAATTATATATATTTAAATCGATTGACAGCCCTAGATTATGACATGGTATGACACTGGTATTACAATGCAAATATAATTTACAAATACATGTCCTGAATCTTACGTACATACTACTAAACAATGTTTTATTGAAAAAAAAAAAAAAAATGCAGAACGTTTTCTATGATAGGTAGGGTTAGGGGTAGGATTAGTATAGGGGGATAGAATATACAATTTGTACAGTATAAAAACAATTATGAGGTAGGATGGAGCTGTCTGTAAAAAATCTGTTTAAGCATATCATGATGGTCTTTTTTTTCATTTGTCCCCTACTTCATAATCATTAACAGATATACCAATAGACATTGTCCCGGACTGTCCCAAAATTCCAGATGGAGAGAGAGTTGACTGTTTTCCAGATGGCGGTGCTTCCCAGGTAAACTGCAGTAAACATGGCCTACGTTCCATAAAAACTCCCAACATGGTTTTCTGAATATTCCTGTGTCCTTACAGCAAAAATGTTTAGAAAGAGCATGCTGTTGGAGCCCCCTGAATGAGACTAACGTCCCCTGGTGCTTCTTCTCCAAAAACCACGGCTACAGTGTGGACAGCGTAAACTATCCTGACGTCACACGTGAGTTAATCCTGAACTGAGATGTTGCTGTAATAAAACATTATGACACATATCACAGGGTTTAAGATTTTAGTCTTTGTATTACCTCTTTTGTCGCAAGTTATTCAGAGTATATTTTAAAATTGGGAGTGGTGTGGCATAGTGGATGTCACCATGAGATATCACCATTGTAGACTTGAGCAATTTTATATCAGGGGAACTGTCTCTTTTCATGATTCTATTTTATGGCGATATTGTGTGAAACATTTCCACTGACCCTGGTCTTGTGGTGATAAATAAATAATTTTAGCAGTGTTTGCTTACCATTGCTGTTGCTCACAATATGGATTGGAGATTTCAATAAACTCCTCATACAACTTGTAAATATTTCTGCTATGGACATTAATGATGCCTCAAATCATTTGGATTGTTGGGGAGAGGTTTGCTTTTACTTTTCTAACTTATAAAATCCCATCGACAGTGAATGAAGGACCCAGAGCCACACATCCCCCAGTTCCCGCACAAATATTTCCATTGCACATTGTTCCAATGTGATTTACAAGAAAACGTTTAATTTGTTATCATTAGTTAACATGAACTAAGAATGATCAACACTTCTACAGCATTTATTAATCTTAGTGAATGTGTAGTATTTGCTTGTGGGTGTTTTCAAGGCTTAAATCCTAAAATAACTTAATGATTATGAAAATAAAACCCACAGACACGGACAAGCTATTTTCTCAGCCTCTCGCTCTGTTTATTTACTTTTTCTCTCTTCCCCTGCCCTTTTACTTCCTTCCGCTCTCTTTACAGTAAACACCATCATAATAAAAGTCATCACAACAACATCCACTTTAACAGATAAATACTGCTGAATTAACATTAAAAAATAATTTCAGTTTTTATCTTTTAACATAACATGCTAAACTTTAATTTTTACAGATGGTTTTACATTTTTTAAAGTTGTATTGTTGACATTAATGCACTGTGAACTAAAAAAAAAGCTTAAATGTAAGAATATATTTCTCAGTATTTCTTCACGTTTCATGTCTCATGTTTGTGTGACAAGTATTCACTAAGTTACAGTTCATTTTGTGACATGTTCATTGAGAAAGAGGCAGATTGGGCATCATGTTTGCCTTTTTTTTCGTATTTTGTTTTTATTGTGAATATACACCAATAAAAGTAGACACTTAACAGTTTTGAATGATGTAGAACACCTACATTACCAAAATGTAGTATTTTGTGGCTCTTTCGCACTGAAAAGAAAAATAAGCAAGGTGGTCATAATGGTGGGACTGCCGACCCCTGGGGGTTAATACATTAACTTTTAGTTTTTCTACTTTAAAATTATACAGTTTAGTTCAATGTTTCTTTCCCACTTTTTTTGTAATTGTTTGCAAATGTGAAATCATTGCACTTTGAAAAGTTTGTATTTGTCCATGTAGCAAGTAAAGCAGATAATTCACCAACTTCTTGGAAAATGTTTTGCTGTAGATATGGAGGTCAAGCTGACAAGAATGGAAGCTCCATCTCTATTTGGAGGTGATATTAAAGAGTTGACCTTCTATGCTGAAATGCAGACAGAAAACCGCTTTCGATTTAAGGTCTGTTCACAAACTGATGCAAGTAGCCGTGCCATCATGTCAGTGTGAACATGTTTATAATGACGTGCAATGTTCTCTTTGTTACCAGATCACTGATGCAAAGCAAGCCAGGTATGAGGTTCCTCACGAGCATGTGCAGAATCTCCCTTCCAGCCCCCCCACCGGAACCCTAAAATACAGACTGGAGCTGATCCATAAGCCCTTTGGACTGAAAGTTTGGAGAACATCTCCCGAAAAAGTCTTGTGAGTGCCGTCCACTTGAAAGCTTTTCATTTCTTCTCTTCCTTTTCACAAATGGATCATGTGTTGACTCTTTGTGAGCTCAAAGCTTCGCTAACAATACAGCACGGAATCATTTTAAAGTGCTTCTTTGACTAAATGAAGAGCAATCACAATAACAGCAAAAAAGAAGGAAATTAGAGACATGAAGAGAAACGGAAGAGGTCTGAAAGAAGCCTGAAGCAATGCAAACAAGCCTTTTGTGAAGGAGCCTGTCTATGTCTCGATGTCTACATGCTGTTGATGGAAATTGTTTTGTTTCCTTTTGTTATTACTGCTGTCATCTGTGTGTTTTTGTGCACTGTTAAAAAAAAAAGACAGGCGGGTAAATGGCCAGTCCTGATTTCTAGTTTTCTTGCACGTGTTCAAGTAGTTTGTACGTCCCAGTGACTTATGGAAAATGGTTAGTTCACCAAAAAATGAAAATTCTGTCAATAATTGCTTACCCGTTCAAAGACCTTTGTTCATCTTCAGAACACAAATGACCCTCATTATACTACCGTGATAGTGTGAGGCCTATTTTGAGCCTTGTTAGTGGTATTAACCTCTTAAGGTCCGTGAGGACATGGACTTGCTGAAGCGGTTTAATTTCACTCAGTCTCTGCCCCATAGACAAGAGTTATAAGCTAAACTCTTTTTAAAGATAAAACTCTTTACATTCGATTTTCATGAAACGCATCCCAGAGAACGATCTACTCGGTAACCATGTGTTAATTGCCCCTAGGTTAATTTTTTCACCGGAGTCGTCCTTTGATATAACCTCTTAAACTCTGAGGACCCTGTACAGGGTCCAGAATGACATCGTCATGTATTTACTTTCCATTTTAAATGTCTGTGGAGGAGCTATGATGTCATATGTGGTACCATTTGAAGCTTAGAGTCTCTACTTTCTGGAGATATGCATCACTTTGGCATTTGTTTTACACAAAGTAATGTATTTACACTAAATTACTATGGTGCCATTTCCGCCTTCATTTGGCCTACTCAAATTGAAAAGCCTCCCATACACACATACAGTGGTCTAGGTTTAAAATGTTGGCGTCATTTTACAAGAAACCCTTTAAAGTTACATAAAACACTGCTAAAAGTCATAAACATGTAAGTATATGTTGTCTAAGCTGTTATAACCCCTCCAAAAAAATTAGGCGCTTTTTGATTTTTATATATAAATACACATTTGTGTGTGTAACTCAGGCCCTATGTGCTCTAGGATCCTGCAGACAGTTTGGGATGTTTCCAGCATATATAATTAATTTAATGACACTGGAATATTGCATTTATATTACTGTATATGGTGGTGGGAGGGTGGAGGGGTGTAGCAGGGTCGGGGGAGGGGGAAAAGGGGGGTCATCCCTTCAGACCCATTTGAATAAGTCTGTCATACAACATGACATAGACAAACTTATTTTTTCCACTATTTTCTGTAATTTAGTGGAAGCATCCCAAACTGTCTGCAGGGTCTTAGAGCACACAGGGCCTGAGTTACACACTTTCAAAAAATAATTAATGGAGAAAAAAAAAATCAAAAAGCACCTACTTTTTTGGGGGGTTATTACACCTTAGACAACATATACTTACATGTTTATGGCTTTTCGCAGTGTTTTATGTAACTTCAAAGGGTTTCCTGTAAAATGACACCAAATTCTCAGACCTAGACCACTGTATGTGTGAATGGGAAGCTTTTCAATTTAAGTAGGCCAAATCCAGGCGGAAATCCCAAAAAATGGCAAGGAGTGTAAGAGAATAACTTAGATTTTATTCGTCTGAAAGAAAAAATATCATATACACCTAGGATGACTTTAGGGTGAGTAAATCATTTTTGGGGGAACTAACCCTTTAATCCTACCCAATACCTAAACAGAAAAGTCAAAAAGGCAAAAGTCATAGATAGTGAATATGTGTTCCCCATACTAAAGTGTTACCAACAACCATTTTATATTTGTTTGCCAGTTATCAAGGGAAATACTTAGTGTAGTAAGCTAGACATCATTTTATTTCCATTACAAAGCTACAGTTCAGTTGTACACTATACAAGCTCAGTGTGTGACCGCTGTTGCAATGCTCAAACACTGCAGATGCAATATGTGTGAAACAGACCTTTTACGTACATCAAATGATCCAAATTAAATGCTGCTCTCTATATTAAAGCTTTCAATAGCCGTATTGCCCATTGAGAAATGGGCCTTATTTCCAAACCACAGTCAACAAAAGGCACATTTTCCTTTGCGTGACCATTGCCTCGTTGTCTGTATACATGTTGCAAAACAATAAATTATTCAGTAATCTTTTATCTCCTAAACTTTATCACTTTAAAGCCTTATAATAATGTCTTCAATCATAGGAAAGCATGACTCATATAGGGGTTTCAGCATTGGTATTTCTTATGTGTCCATAATATAGTGATTACCTTATCTCTAGTGATATTAATTTAATAACTACAAGTTTAGATATATATATATATATATATATATATATATATATATATATATATATATATATATATATATATATATATATATATATATATATATATATATATATATATTGTGACGGGGTGAAGAAGTACACGACACAGGAGGGCAGGTGAATTTCCCCGAAGGGTGGATTTATTGAACAAAGTGAAAGTGAAAGTGCGTTGAGTGCGGTGCTCCGTGCTCGGTGTGGTCTCTTCTTGCGTCCTCGGTGCTCGCGGTGATCTGGATCCGTGCTCAGAGTGAGTGCTGGCCGTCACACGCTGCTCTCTGGAGGGAGAATGGAGACAACAGTTAGCCGAGTCTTCTGGAGACATCTCTCACCTCTTTGGGCGGCGGGCAGGCTTATAAAGCCGCCCGCTGATGAGTTGCAGCTGTGACGGCTCAGCCTGTGATGAGCGGGTGCAGGTGTTCCCGCCTTGTTTCCAGGGCGACGCTGATGAGCGCTCGGGACACTTGTCACACTCCCCCCCCCTAAGCGACGTCCTGGTCCTGCGGAGAAGCGGGGAAACTGGGGGGGGTTGGGGAGTGGAGCCTGACAGACCTGCGAAAGCTGACCACATCCGGGAAAGACCATCGGCATTGGCGTTGGCCGTCCCGGCACGATGTTGGACGGTGAAGTTGAAGTCCTGGAGCGCCAGGAACCACCGCGTCACCCTGGCATTCGTCTCCTTGGCCCGGGCCATCCATTGTAGTGGTGCGTGGTCAGTGGTCAGGGTGAAGTGGCGGCCCAGGAGGTAATACCGGAGCTCCAGGACTGCCCACTTGACGGCCAACGCCTCCCGTTCCACGGTTGCGTAGCGCTGTTCTGCTGGGGTCAGCTTTCGGCTAATGTAGATCACCGGGTGTTCCTCGCCGTCGGTGACCTGGGAGAGGACGGCTCCCAACCCGGTGTCGGAGGCGTCCGTTTGTAGCAGGAAGGGGCTATTGAAGTCGGGCGCTCGTAGGACCGGTGCCGAGGTGAGGGCCGACTTGATGCGGTGGAACGCCGCCTCCGCCTCGGTGCTCCACTGGGTCTTCTCTGGCAGCCCCTTCCTGGTCAGGTCTGTCAGGGGAGAGGCTAAGGAGGAGAAGTCAGGGATAAAGCACCGATAGTAACCCGCCAACCCCAAAAAGGCTCGTACCTGCGTCTTCGTGGCGGGACGGGGAGCGGAGAGAATTGCCGAGACCTTCTTCTCCTGGGGTCGGATCAGGCCCCGTCCCACCTGGTAGCCGAGGTACTTGGCCTCCGCGAGTCCTAGGTGGCATTTCCGGGGGTTGGCGGTCAGCCCAGCCCGACGCAACTCCGACAGCACCTTCCGCAGCCGGTCCAGGTGGTCCTCCCAGGTCTCGGAGTGTACTACCACGTCATCCAAGTAGGCCGCCGCGTAGGCTTGGTGGGGTCGGAGCAGGATGTCCATGAGCCGCTGGAAGGTGGCGGGTGCTCCGTGCAGGCCGAAAGGGAGGACGCGGTATTGCCAGTGGCCGCTCGGAGTGGAGAAGGCTGTCTTTGGCTTGGCCTGAGCGGAGAGGGGTACCTGCCAATACCCTTTCGTGAGGTCGAGGGTGGAGATGTACCGCGCCCTCCCCAGGCGGTCCAGCAGCTCATCTACGCGGGGCATGGGATAGCCGTCAAACTCCGAGACCTCGTTGAGCCGGCGGAAGTCGTTGCAGAAGCGGAAGGTGCCATCGGGCTTTGGGACCATCACAATCGGGCTGGACCATGGGCTGCGTGATGGTTCGATGACCCCTAACCTCAACATCTCCTGTACCTCTGCCTCAATGGCGTGTCGCCGAGCCTCCGGAACACGGTAGGGCCGCTGCCGAACGACGACTCCTGGGGCCGTCCGGACGTCGTGCTCCAAGACGTGAGTCCGCCCGGGGCGAGGGGAGAACACCGCAGAAAACTGACTGACCAGGTGTTGCAGCTCCGACTTTTGGGCCGCCGACAGTTGGGGGTCCATGTCTACCATCACGGGTGGGGAGTCCGTGAACGCGGAGAGCTGGGGCCCGGTCCCGACCCAGCGCTTCAGGAGGTTGATGTGGTACAGCTGGTCGGCTCTCCTCTTCCCAGGCTGTCGGACCCGGTAGGTGACGGGCCCGACCTTCTCGGCGACCGTGAAGGGACCCTGCCAGGTGGCCAAGAATTTACAGGCGGCGGTCGGGACCAGGACCAAGACATGGTCCCCGCGCTGGAACTCTCTGGGTTGGGCGGCCCGGTCGTAGTGCCTCCGTTGGGCCTGCTGGGCTTTGGCCAGGTGCTCCCGGACAATGGGCATCACGCGGTCGATCCTGTCGCGCATCTGCCGCACGTGTTCGATCGTGGAACGGTGTACCCCCGGTTGTTGCTCCCAGGCCTCCTTGGCCACGTCGAGCAGTCCGCGAGGTTGCCGGCCGAAGAGGAGCTCAAACGGGGTGAAGCCGGTGGACGCTTGGGGGACTTCCCGGATGCCAAAGAGGACGTAGGGCAGCATCTTGTCCCAGTCCCGCGGGTCTTCGGCGGCCACCCGCCGCAGCATCTGCTTGAGCGTCTGGTTGAACCGCTCGACGAGGCCGTCGGTCTGGGGGTGGTACACCGTTGTGCGGAGCTGTTGGACCTTCAGGAGCCTGCAGAGATCTGCCATCATCCGGGACATGAACGGGGTGCCCTGGTCAGTCAGAATCTGGGCGGGGATGCCCACCCGGCTACACAGAAGGAAGAGCTCCTGGGCGATGGCCTTGGTGGTGGCTTTCCGGAGGGGAATGGCCTCTGGGTAGCGGGTGGCATAGTCCACGATGACGAGGATGTGTTCGAACCCCCGGGCGGACTTCGGCAGCGGTCCCACCAGATCCATTCCGATTCGCTCGAAGGGCACCTCTATGATGGGCAGCGGAATCAGCGGGCTGGGGGGAGGAACTCGTGGCGATGTCCGCTGGCAGGTGGGGCAGGCTTGGCAGAAGCGCTTCACCTCGGCCTCCAGGCCGGGCCAGTGGAAGCGATCTCGGATCCGTTGGATGGTGTTCTGAGCCCCGAGGTGGCCTGCCATGGGGTGTGCGTGGGCGATCTCCATCACTGCCTCGGTCTTGCTGCGGGGCACGACGAGCAGGTTTTTTTCCTCCCCCCTTCGCTGAGCGACACAGTAGAGCAGGCCTTGTTCAATTCTGAAGTGGGGCGTAGGGTGCGGCGCGGGCTGTAGGTCCTTCCCCTCCGCGACCCGTACTTGAGCCCAGCAGTGCTTCAGACGGTCGTCCTCGTGCTGCTCGCGGGCGAACGCCCCGGCCCCCGAGACCTGCTGGAAGAGATCATAGAATAGGTTAGCCGCTTGGGGGGTGGACTCACCATCTCGGGGGCTGTCCGAAGCCAGCAGCACAGGACGCCGTCTGGGTCTCCGCGCGGTCCGGCGCTTTGGGCGGCTCCCGGGCTGGCTGACAGGCTGAGTGGCGGCGGTGAGGAGACGGTCGAACCCCGGCCAGTCCCTTCCGAGCAACACGGGGACCGGCAGATCCTTGACGATCCCGACTTCGATGGCCCAGGTGCCCGGGGCGGCCTCGATGGACACGCGACGTGCGGGGACTTCTCGGGTATCGCCGTGCACACACACAATGGGGACGGAGGTCTTCGAATCTCCTCGCGGCGGCAGGATTGCCGCCTGTACGAGGCTGATGGCGCTGCCGGAGTCCAGGAGAGCCAGGAAGGGACGGCCGTTAATCTTCACCTCCGCCCGCGGCGCGTTCTCTGTGTGCACGGCGCAGCCTGCCAGCCATGCTCGTCCAGGGGATCGCGGGGCTTCGGTGGGCATGGGCTCGTCCGGAGGCCCGGGAACCGCCGGCCTGCCTACTGGTCGCGAGGTACCCTCCGGCGTGCGTCGCTCCTGGACCACCCTTCGGGGAAAAGGCGACGCTCGCTCCCCGACCTCCCGGTGGAAGGTGGCATCCGCCAGCTCAATAGCCTCGACCAGCTCATCCTTGGTGGTGGGCTTCCGCATCCCCACGGCTTGACGGAGGTGGCGCGGGAGCGCGCGCAGGAGGCGGTCAATGACGACGCGCTCCGCTACCTGGATGGCGGTGGAACCCTCGGCCAGCAACCAGTGTTGTGCCAGACGGGAGAGATCCGCGGCTTGGAGTCTGGGCGGGCGCCGTGGGTCATAGGACCAGTCATGGAAGAGTTGTGCAGCGCTGATCGCGGATAGCCCGACACGGCCCAGGATCTCTTTCTTTAGCACCGCATACGAAGTGCTTTGCGCAGGGGGAAGCGCGAAGTACGCCCGCTGCGCATCCCCGGTCAACAGCGGGGCGACGATGCGGGCCCACTCATCCTCTGGCCACGCCTCGCGGGTAGCGATGGTCTCAAACATCTCCAGGTATATGGCGACATCGTCGTGCTCGGTCATCCGTGGCATGAGTTGGGTTGCTTGGGCGCGAGGGTCAGGCAGCGGAGCGCGTTGGGCCGCGGCCGCCCGCAGTGTGAGCAGCTCCCGCTCGGTAGTGTCTTGTCGAGAGGCCATATGCTCCATAATTTGCTGCTGGCGGATGCTCACCTCGGTGAGGTGTTTCAACAGTTCGTCCATCGTTGCAGGGAGGAGCGCCACCTGGGGAAACAGAGGGAAAAAACCAATGAGTGTGGGGAAAAAATAAATCCAGGGAAAAAGTCTCGGGGAAACGGGAACCACTCCACGTGAACCTGATGTCGGTACTTCTTCACACTCTTGCCCGCATTCTCCACCAGTGTGACGGGGTGAAGAAGTACACGACACAGGAGGGCAGGTGAATTTCCCCGAAGGGTGGATTTATTGAACAAAGTGAAAGTGAAAGTGCGTTGAGTGCGGTGCTCCGTGCTCGGTGTGGTCTCTTCTTGCGTCCTCGGTGCTCGCGGTGATCTGGATCCGTGCTCAGAGTGAGTGCTGGCCGTCACACGCTGCTCTCTGGAGGGAGAATGGAGACAACAGTTAGCCGAGTCTTCTGGAGACATCTCTCACCTCTTTGGGCGGCGGGCAGGCTTATAAAGCCGCCCGCTGATGAGTTGCAGCTGTGACGGCTCAGCCTGTGATGAGCGGGTGCAGGTGTTCCCGCCTTGTTTCCAGGGCGACGCTGATGAGCGCTCGGGACACTTGTCACAATATATATATATATATATGCCAGAATGATTCTTAGCAATCATTTTAACTGTGGTTATGAGAATAGCAGTCATTGTTCAATCAGAAGATGAACAATAGAATCCATCTATCAGTCAATATTTGTGTTTTTGTGTGCTTGGGACGTGCATGTTGAGTGTTTTCGGACCGCTCTTGATGACATGCCGGAAGGGTGAACCGGTACATGTTCTTGACAGGTTCCATGACGTTCACCCACAAACTGAACAGTGATGCAGGGTTTACTGTATATCAACAACATTTCTAACTCTCTTGCTCCGTCAGGTTTGACACAACCCTCGGGCCGCTGGTGTTTGCTGATCAGTACCTTCAGCTCTCGGCTAAACTCCCCTCTCACAATATTTATGGACTTGGAGAGCATGTCCATCAGACCTTCCGCCATGACACCAACTGGAGGACCTGGCCCATCTTCACAAGAGATGCGTTTCCCAATGGCGTGAGTCAAACATTTTCACTATTCCAAACCAGTATGACTTACTTTCTTGAAGCCGAGCTTCAAAAGGGATGCAAAAGCATATCATAGAAAAAGTTCATACACCTCATGCACTATATGTGCTCTATGCTGGCAAAATGAGTCTGAATGCGCATAGGATAATTTCAAACTACAGGCAAAACTATTTAAGATTTTGGTAAGTGCATTGAATGTAAGAAATGAATCAATCTGGGGTGCGTTTCCCGAGAATGTCGTTAGCCTATGGTCGCAAAATCCGTCATTTTCAGCATAGTTCAATCAGTCTGTGTTTCCCGAAACCAGCTCTCAACTTGTGGTTAGAAGCATAGTTTCATTTTTGCATGATATGTGGACTTAATTTTGAGCAAAATTAGCAAGCTGACATTCAGCATCTATGTCTTTTATTTACAAGAGATATAAAGCACTGTTTAGTGCGTACGTGCTCTAGAAAGTAAGGATGAGCCAATGATTGAATCTGAAAATAAAGGAAAATAACTAAGAAAATCTAAGTCCTCAGATGTCATGTCCATAATTTACATTATTAACAAATCTAGCATTAATTCAGCCTTAAATGGATTCATTAAAAGAAGTTATAACTCCACCACCTGCGTGACATTAGTTAAGCAGTGAGTTACGTCGTTGTACGGGAAACACAACCCTGAACAACATGACTACTTTTCGGAGATCTAGGGTGGATATCAAGATTTTCAGTGAATTACAACTTTAAATGATTGCATGAAATCAGAGGAAATAAAATATAACGCATGAGTAATATATTGTGTTCCAGAGAAGAAATTAATAAATGAGTAAATGTCATTTTTGGTGAACATTTCCTTTAATGAGCTATATTTCTAACTGATCTGATCCTTACACTCTAAAAAATGCTGGGTTAAAAACAACCCAAGTTGGGTTGAAAATGCACCGACCCAACAATTGAGTTGTTTTAACCCAATGGTTGAGTTGTTTTAACCCAGTGGTTGAGTTGTTTTAACCCAGTGGTTGGGTTAAATGTTGCTTAAGACAACCCAATTGCTGGGTAAGAACAACTCAACCATTGGGTTAAAACAACCCAATTGTTGGGTCGGTGCATTTTCAACCCAACTTGGGTTGTTTTTAACCCAGCATTTTTTAGAGTGTATAAATTACATGACCTTATTGCACATCCCTTAAAGGGATAGTTCACCCAAAAATGAAAATTAGCCCATGATTTACTCACCCTCAAGTCATCCTAGGCGAATATGACATTCTTCTTTCAGATGAATACAATCGGAGTTATATTAAAAAAGTCCTGGCTAATCCAAGCTTTATAATAGCAGGGATTGTTTTTGAAAGAAAAATATCCATATTTTTTTTATTTTTTTTTATTAAAGTTCCGCCCGATCGCCTTCCGTGGAAAAGTGTTGAAAGTTCCTTCTCGAAGCTCAAGATGCATACGCAAAATCTGATGAGCGTATCTGCTCGTGCAAGCCTTTGAATCGCAGAAGCACTTTCAACACTTTTTTTCCATAAACTGAATACGGAAGGTGATTCTTAACTTTCGTAACTTTAATACAAAAAATGGACATGGATATTTTTCTCACACAAACGCATCAGTTCACTTCCAAAGGCATTTATTAACCTCTCGGAGCCGTGTGGAACACGTTAATTGATGGACAGATGAATTTGTATGAACTTCAAAAACAGAGCAACAATCCCTGCTATTATACAGCTTGGATTAGCCAGGACTTTTTTAATGTAACTCAAATTGTATTTGTCTGAAAGAAGAATGTCATATACACCTAGGATGAGGGTGAGTAAATCATGGGCAAATTTTCATTTTTGGGTGAACTAACCCTTTAATTCTATCCAATACCTAAACATAGACACTACAAAAAATGACCTTGCTAACTATTAATAAGCAGTTAATTAGATTTTTTTTATTATTTTTTTTTATTTTTGAGGCAAAAGTCATAGTTAATAGTGAATATGTGTTCCCCATACTAAAGTGTTACCAAAAAGGGTATTAGTTGTCAACAAACTGACAACCATTTTATATTTGTTTGCCAGTTATCAAAGGGAATCCTCAGTGTAGTAGCCTAAGCTAGACATCATTTCATTTCCATTACAAAGCTACAGTTCTGTTTTACATCTCAATGTGTGACCACTCTTGCATATTACTTTGGTTTAACCTGATGTAATCAGGTTCATTTTGTCATATTAACATGAATAGAACAATTTAAATATTTCACATGAAGCACATTGTTTAGGTTAATGAAACATTTAGAGTGCAGCACTTCTGAATGGGATTATCCTGGCATTTGTGTTTCAAGATCATGTAACATTAATTTTCTAAACTGTCTCGTAAATTGATTTAAAGGTTGAAATTTGCCATTACAAAACCTTAATGCTTTTTTCCTACCCCAGGGCACACACAACCTGTACGGCCACTATCCCTATTTCACATGTCTGGAAGATGAGAGCGGCCAATCCATTGGCGTTTTCCTCATGAACAGCAATGCTATGGGTAAACCGTTATTTTATATTGTCATTGGCATTGACTTTTTTTTTGCTGCATTGCTGATCACAAACATGAGCTTTGCCGTGGGCTAAAGTCATAATCTTCAGCAACATGATTTGTAATGTCTGTGCACGGCATATATAGCGCATCTTGATGTGCTTGTGTGTTTGGAATGGCCGCTTTTGCTTGAGGTCAAATTAGGGCAATTCAAGTTGTTCATGTCTGTGTGACTATCCAGAGGTGACTATCCAGCCTGCTCCCGCTGTAACCTTCCGGACCATTGGAGGGATTTTGGACTTCTACATCCTGGTTGGAGACACACCGGAGGCAGTGGTGGACGAGTTCACGAAGGTGAGCATAGCTGTCGGATCTAAATAGAAACACTAACGGCACTTGTGGGCGAAATTGTAAACATTGTGGAAATGCTTTCTCATTTATGAGAGAGACATAGTGTGGTGGGCAGTACATATGCTAGGACATGTGGCACAGTGGAAATATGCGGCCAAATCGAGTCGTGCTAACTTCACCATATTTCCTGTCATTTCTCCTCTTTACAATCTGATTAAAAGCAAAAACAAGCGGTAAAACTTTTTGCGTCCACTTTGATTCTTCTAACAATAAGTAACTTTGCAACTATATTTCAACTAGCAGTAATTAGAGTATTAGTAGACTATCTGCTTAATATCTGCTAAAACTTTTATTTTGATGGTTCCCCCAACAGACATTCTGCTGAATAAGAAATTTTGCAAGTACATGTCAGCTTCATTCTACTATACCTAAACCTAATTTAACAGGCTAATTCTCTAATGAGAGACATATAGTTGCAAAGTTATTTAGTAAAAGCTCTAAAGTGGCTTATCAAAAATAAAGTGTTACCAAAAAAAAAAGCTTGTAAGAATAATTTTTAAACATTTTATGCTGTAACAATTTACAGTTCTAACGCATTGAATCTTGTATAATATTGAAATGTACAGATTGTGTATTATTTCACACACACATATATATATATATATATCAGATAGTTGCCAAGACATATTTTTATTTTCTTTTCTTTATAGTACTCAATCTGAAATAAAATGAATAAGAACTATATAGACATATTTAAAAATATTAAAAAAATACAAAAAAAAGAAAAATTTTGTCCAACAAAATTTTAATTAGCAATGGAAAATATAATAATAAAACCTAATTTATATTATTAAAAACAACTAAAACAGAATTATACTTAAAGCTGATGTCCGTAACCTTTTTTGTGTTCCAGATTTACAAAAATTATAAAATGAGAATGTACAACATGAATCCATTTTCCAAACCGTGTTTTTGTCTTACCCTGAATCATTATGGTACACTTATAATAAGTATTTATATTGGGACTATTTCAGGGCAAACTGGTAGGTACCGCTGCGGAGGAGCACAGTCCCTGCGTGATCCGCCATAGACATAAACAGAGAGACGTAGTTCCGGCTGCAATGTTCTTCCGCAAGATGCATGCAGTTCTGTTTATTAACTGCTAGAGTGCAGAAAGTTACAGACTGCAGCTTTTAATAATGCCAGTCCATGTATTTGTTTATTTACTGGCAAGCAGCCGTAATAAGTGGTCAGCCTAACGTAATTGCAAAATAAACACTGACAAGGGTGATCAGGATCACGCCATTAACTTTTTACCAAACCTTCATCCTTGCTAATGGACGTTATCACTTGCAGAAGGTTGAAGTAAAATCGCATAGGCCCGAATGAAACTTTAGCCTGAGGGAGTCCTGTGATGTTCAGCGTGTTTAACATTGCTTTATGTGTCTCCAGCTGATTGGCAGGCCTTTCATCCCTCCATACTGGTCTCTGGGCTTCCAGCTCTCTCGCTGGGACTACGGCAGCCTGGACGAGTTGAAGAAAGTCGTGGAGAGGAACAGACAGGCCGGCCTCCCGTATGTAAGTGCCAGGAACAGAAGGAGGGTCCTCGCTTTGTTCTACAAAAAAAAAAAAAAAAACTTGATTTCACCCAGCACTTCAAAGTCGAGAGCACGGAAAAAAAAACTTTATAAATAATACCTTCACATATGTGGATTTCACCTGTATATGCAGTTAGAAACGTTTAGCACCTTATGGTAGGGTTTTAATTATACGGAAGGATGTACTGAAGCTCAGTGTTTGATGTAATTCGAACAAAGAGGGCATTAGCATGTCAGGATATTGCATCTCTGCCTGATTAGCATTAGCAAATTACTGGCAGGAGAATCTCACCATCTGCTGATGTTTGATGGAAGTCAAGACTTAACAAAATCAAAACAGACAACAGTGAATGGACGGTGTTAGCATGCAAAAGAGACATAAGGCCATCATAATGGCTGAAGTGTCTGATTCTAAATGAGTAGTCAAGGACGACTTTAGTGACAGTGCTGGTGGGACGAGAATAGTTTGATACAGATATGAACATTAGCAATGGTTTAACTTCCATAATTTGATGCTGGAGTGAAACAGGATATTTAATGAGAGAAGAAAACATCTCGGTTACGTATGTAACCCTCGTTCCCTGAAGGAGGGAACAGAGATGTATGTTGAAACGGACCGACGAATTGGGATCTGATTCCAGTTCGTCGGTCAGTTCCGATGTACGTCGAACGTGACTGACTGAAAGGGAACGTCTCGGTTACGTATGTATCCCTCATTCCCTGAAGAAGGGAACGGAGACATACGTCGGACCTGACCGACAAATTGGGATCTGATTCCAATGTCGAACCTGACCGACTGAAAGGGAACTTTGATTTTCTGGGACTCAAAGCCAAACCTTTATTTACGTCTACGTTTTGTGTTTCAGGACGTCCAATACACTGATATTGACTACATGGAGGACAAAAAGATTTTCACCTACGATATGGATAAATTTAAGGATCTGCCTCAGTTTGCTGACTACATGCATGATAAAGGGCAGAAATACATCATCATACTGGTGAGCCATTGCTAGCGAAGTTATATTTATGCTGAGTTGTGGAGTTTTATAGGTTGGCAAGTTAACTGACTTTTGGACAGTAGGACATAGCATGTTTTGAGTCATATATTGCTGTGTTTCATACCTCAAAACATTTTCTTTTTGGTAGGATCCTGCGGTGTCCACAGGTTCAAGGATAAATGGAGACTATGGGGCGCTTGACAGGGGAAATGCAGCTAAAGTTTGGGTCACTGAACCAGACGGGGAAACACCTTTACTGGGAGAGGTAAGATAGGGCCTACTCAGTCGGAACTGTGAGATTATATCTTACAGTTGTCTTTATATCACGCAAATCTGAAATTATACGCGGAGCTACAGCGCGCACAACATGATAGTCCCTGATTAATGAGTGACGACAGCCAACAAAAGTTAGTCTGGTTACACTTCAGGCCTGTGATATTAATCTAATTGTATTTTCAAATTTGGTTGCCAAGAATTATAAAGAGGATGAGGTAAAACTTCCTTCCCTTCACAGCTGAGCATTGGTTCCCCCTAAACCCCAAACTTAACCTCAGAATCAGCACAATCAGTGATTATTGTAAAATGCAGTCTCTACTGCTGCTAAATTGTGGAACGTGGTTGTTAATAAATAGATAGAGCTATTAAAAAGCACAATAATCCATGCAAGAGTTTCCAGCTTCACGGCGGTTTATGCGTGTGAGCTTTGAAACCGACTGCAACGTGCGCATCTAAACCACCAAATACACACAACAAATAGACTATGTCAAAATGACCGCTTGGAGAGTATTCACTTAAACACAGTTTATGTCTTAAATGGGCATTAATAGTTGGGAGAAAATAGTATGTACACTCTAAAAAAAAGTTGGGTTGAAAATGGACAAACACAGAAACTGGATTGTTTGAATGGGTCCATTCACTGGGTTACAACAACACAATTTCTGTGTTTGTCCATTTTCAACCAAACTTGGGTTGGTTTTAATACTACTATGTAGTATTTTTGCAGTAAAATATTCAAAAACAATTAGGCCAGTGTTATTTATTTTGTTCAGTTGAGTACTTACACTATCCCAAATGTTTCCAACTATTTGTAAATTGTGAGAAATTTGCTATTTTAACTTAGGACCGGGACGTGTCAGCATTGCGTTTGGGGGAGTCGTCTGTCAATTGTGTCATATCTACGTTACCTGGAGCTTTATTCTGCAGAAGCGCTTTTCTCTTAGCAGTGTGAACATGTCACAGCAGCCCCGAGCGAACGCACAGAGTAACGTCATAACATAATTTTAAACATACTTAAATGTATCTAATATGATAAACAGAGCTGCTTTACCTTTACTGGAAATAGTGCAGGCGCCCAGCGACTGTGTACCATCCCGTCCTGTCATAATAAAAGTCCCGGTGCTCGCGAAGCATGTGTTTGTTTAACAATCGTTCCAGCGACCATGCTCAGCTCCACAACACTCGCTCCTGCTCTGCTTTACACTACAGTAATGTTAAAAACCGTATCCATGAACATGATTTCTGCCCAAGTCCTATTTTCCACCGGCTGTGAGGTGAAGACCACATGTCCCAAGATTCTGAGCCCAAACTTGGCGTCATCAAACTATGCCTTTGTTTAGAATAGGCTCCCTCTAGCGGATGGAAAGTTGCATAGTGCACCTTTAACCCAACATTTTTTAGAGTGTATACTATTGGAGCTGCATTTGGTCTTAAAGGGGCAGCGTCTAATAAACCCTGACGATTTTACAATTATATGAATCCAAGAAAAGGCGAAGAGAAAGATACTCGCAGCTTTAAAAAACGTGAATCTATTAATTTGTACATTGATAACTATACAGTGTTATTTTATTTTTCATTACTTTATTAGATGTATTTTGTATAGGCTATGTTAGACCTTCCTAAGAGTAAAGCAATGTAGCCTATTTAATTTATATCTTTATTTTATTGTATATTTGTTGTGTTTATTTGACCATTTGTTTGTACTTTGTTTCTTTGTACTTTTTCGTATCGTATGCATACAAAAAATATATATTTTATATTTGTTTTGTTCAAACATTGCTGCTTACTTTGCTATAGATAGTTTACATTTTCAAATTATAAAGCAATGTTAATTATGTTTTTAATTTTTCTTTTTATTAAACAAAAAATTATAACAAATAGAACCAATAAGAATACCGTTAAAGTACGCGATCAATAAGCAGTATCGGTAAGAGTAGTAATACAGTTAACACCTTAATGATACCCCATCGCCATTTATAATTCACAATTCTGACTTTATAATTCACAATTCTGACTTTATAATTCATAATTCTGACTTTATAATTTACAATTCTGACTTTATAATTCACAATTCTGACTTTATAATTCACAATTCTGACTTTATATCACGAAATTCTGACTTTATAACTATTTGTAAGTTTATATCTCCCAATTCTGAGAAAAAAAGTTATAATGGCGAGATGTAGACTCAGTTTCAAGATAAAAAGTTGCAATTATCTTTTAAAGGGGTGGTTGCATGTGATTTTACTTTTTTTTTTTTTTTACTTTAGTTAGTGTGTGATGTTGCTGCTTGAGCATAAACAGTATCTGCAGTAACAGCCGTGAAAGTTCAATGCAAACGGAGATATTGTTTTTAAAGTTATGGCAGTTTATTGCCTACAAAAACGGCCGGTTTGGACTACAACAAGCTTCTTCCTGGGTTGGTGGCATCATAAACCCTTGCTAGTCACCGCACATGTGACTTCTGCCCTTATTGTTAAGGGGTGTGGCGTTTCCGGACAACCTGTGCTTGGTAATAAAAATACATGAAACTACATTTGGCCATCTAACCAATCTAAGACCATTGCGTTTTTCGGAGGGATGGGCTTCATAGAAGTAGAAAGCAAATGAGCCGTTCAAAGGACAGTGGAGACATTAGTGTGGAATAAAGGTAATATACGATAAATATGGCAAAAAAAAAAAAAAAAAATCTCTCTATATAAAGTATGATTATTAACAGTTTATGTAACAATTTTGTGGTGGATGATGGTACTATAGTACTTACTAAAAATAACTGAAAGCCAACAAAAGTTGAATAAGGGGCCTTTTACGCGACACCGTTTAAAAGAAAAAAAGCATTTTATGCATTTTAGCTGTTCATTTACATAACAACGCTGCTTTGGGGGCCTAAAAAAACATTTCAAAGTCCAAGTTTTTGAAAACGACACCGTTATTGTCTTGGTGACCTGATGCGAATGTAGGTGCGTGTGTTCTCTTTACAAGTGACATTGCCATCTACTGGCCTGGCAGCATAATACAGCGTTTTCAGTCATTTTTGCAGATAAGTGTGAACGCGCATTGTTTTGACAACGTTGTCGTCTGTGTGCGAAAAACATGAAGGAAGAACTTTTGTTTTAGTACATAGTTGTCGTGTAAATGTACCCTTATAACTGGAGCCAGAATCATTACATTTCTCAGAATTACCATTTACCCTTTTTAAACGTGATTCATTTTCTAATTCTATTTTAGGAAACACATATTTAGTTTAAGACGAGGACTTCGTTTAAGAATGAATCTTGTGGTGTAATGTAAAAATGCGTATAAACAAAATTGAACTTTGTGTAAACATTAGAATAGGTATTTATAATGAAGGCGAATAAGCGATGGATTTGATGGAGGACATCTGGAGTTGCCATGTGATTGCCATGAGAGAGGCCATTCATTTAATATCAATAACCTTGAGTTAGATCATATATCAACCACCCCTCAGGGCAACAAGACACATATCACATGGCAATAATATCACTCGTGATTATTTAGCCGATTAGGCACAGGCAGATGCTAATTGCTTTTTTATAGTTTTATTTCAGGTCAGTGTGTGCATTGATTTTGCATTAGAGTTTAATATCACGCTTTCATGCAGCTCAGAGGCATGTGAGACGAGGAAAAGAATGGAACACAAGAGGAAATGGAAACGCCAGTGGCTTAAAAGCAAAAAAGACATAAACAAAAGGAAGGGGGTGCTAAGTGTCATCTGTGAAAGATTGTGATTATGTGATTGTGTTATTTAATAGTGACACGATTTTCATCGTGGCAGATAAGCTTATTTTCCTCCTCCTCCCTCTCTTTTTTTTGTCACAGGTCTGGCCAGGAGAAACCTTGTTTCCTGACTACACAAACGAGGCTTGCATTGATTGGTGGGTTAAAGAAATTGAACTATTCCACGCCGAAGTCAAGCATGATGCTCTCTGGATTGTAAGTAACCCGCAGAGATCATTAAACGGGAACTAATATGGAACGTGATCATTTTACGACTTGGTGGAAAGGTCATGAAAGGTCATGAAAAATGTTCTGATTCCTTTTCCAACTTCTTACAAAGTCTCCGAATCAATATTAAATATGTCACTGACTCAGTATGTATTAATCATGATATTTGATCACAGCAAAGCTCTATAAACAAGACTGTAAGATTTTTAAACTCCACCTGATACAGTAAGGTATTAACTGCAAAAGCTTTAAAGTCAACATGAAATCAAAATTTCTGTTTGTTTATTTGTATAGTGCTTTTTACAGTGCATATAATTTTGACGCAGCTTTACAGAAAATGCATTTTTCAAACATATTAAAAACATGTCCTTATCCATAAATCACTGAATCTTTGGGAAGTTGTAAGGACCATATCGAGCCCAACCTTTAGTTTAAATTCATAATCGTTTGCTCTACTCACATTTTTCTCTATTAAAGGGATAGTTCACCCAGAAATGAAAATTTGATGTTTATCTGCTTACCCCCAGTGCATCCAATATGTAGGTGTCTTTGTTCCTTCAGTAAAACACAAATGAAGATATTTAACTCCAACCGTTGCTGTGTGCCAATCATATGATGGTGTGAATGGGTAACAATTCTACGAGAGCAAAACAAACAAACAAAAAAACATGCTTAGACAACATGCACAAAGAGCCCTGAGGCTCCTGACGACACATTGATATCTTAAGACACAAAATGATCAGTTTGGGCGAGAAATCAAGCCGTATTTATATATATATTTTTACTGGGTATACAAGCCTTCACGAGCTTCACTTCCGGTAAGGTCAATATACACGCTCTGGCTCATATACCCTGTTGGATACAGCGGTGTATTTAAGGTTAAAAATATATATATATATATATATATATATAAATACGGCTCGATTTCTTGTGTCGTCATGACCCACAGGACTCTTTGTGCATATTGTCTAATAGGCATGTGCCGATATCAATTTTTCATGTTGCGATTAATTGCTGAAGTTTTATCACGATATACGATATTATCATGATATTGAAATAAGTTGCAAAAAAAAAAAAAAAGTGTTGCCATAGCATAACAGCTTTAAGAACTATTTTTGTAAGTACAATAATGCACCCAAAATATATTAAGCTCTGGAAAAAAAATTAAGAGACCCCTCATTGAGAAATCAATGTTAAGTGGTCTCTTGATTTTTTTCAGAGCTGTAAAAGTACTATTTTTAAACAGATTAAAGTGCAAAAGAATTAGACTATAAAGAACAACAGGTAAGCTTACAAATTACAATAAGGTCTCATTATTTAATGCATTAACTAAGATTGAGCAATAGCTACATTTGGTACAGAAAGTATAATGTTTTTGGTAATGTTTGTCTTAGGTCCATTAAAAAAGTTATTTTGATTTTGATTTTAATGTTATTAAACAGTAACTAAGAAATTAACATTACTTACAATAATTATTTCTTTATAAGTATTTTTTATTGTCAGCTTGGTAATAATGAATTAACATGTAAACTAATGAAGTCGTATGTCTCAAAGTTTTACTGAACAATAACAAATAATACAAAAAATTCTAATCATTAGGGCATGTTTTAGTGTTTGAAAATAAATAGCCTATTTAGTCTTTAAGTATTAAGTATTTGGCTGTGATGAACAAAATTGAGATTACAAAAAAATGAATGGCTGTTTTAAAAACTTCACTAGCGCGGTTGCTTTTGTTTGCGGGTTTCCGGGGTAATCGCGGCATTCTGCAGTTCATCAGCGCCCTCTGCTGTCACTGAACAGTTAGTTAATTAGAATCTCTTGAAGCATTGTAAATACATTTTGGTCCAAAAATAACAAAAACTACGACTTCATTTAGCATTTTCTTCGCTTCGCTTGTTTTCAAACCTCAAATAAAGATTCAAAAGGTTGTGAATTTTTCGTATTTTGGGTGTGGAAAGACAAAGGACCGATTTGAAACTAGGCTCTAGCTCCAAACCAGCACTACCTTTGTGGAAAAGGGGTATGGTTAAAGTGCGCATACGCTCATCTAGTGCCCATTCTTCATTTTATGATGTCATACATGGCCATACTATAAAAAAAAACCTTTTCGAATCTTCGAATCCTGAATGAGTATATTTGGCACAGAAATACTCAATCATATGTCCAACATTTATTTTAATTTTTTTTTAATATTTTGGCCATGTTTAGCAGAAAAATCCAACTCTTTTAACAGTGTAAACAAGTCAGAATGCATGAATGTGTGTGCGTGCGGTTCGCGCTTATATCGCCTGATCTTGCGGGCTATGCGTAATATAAAAAATATTATTCAATCAATGCGTGTCGATGAGAAATAAAACATTGTGTTTGTTTGATGAAGATGTTTACGAGCCCTGTGATCGGGAAAATCATTCTGTTTGTCGCTAAAAACCACACAAACATCATTAGTTGACATCAGACAACAGTATAAAAAAAGCTTTAATTTATTTAAAACAACCCTGGTTGAACGGAGTGCTGTACAAAATTACCTAGGTCCATCACCAAAATTAAAATAGACATGACAGGAAATGTCACCGGGGAGAGCAAACCAGTTTCCGTGTCAATGTAAATGTGCAGGTGTGTGTATGACGCACAGAGGAAAAAAGAAAACAAACTGCTAATTTTAAAGAGGAATTACTGGACTGCTCGTTGATACCAGCCCCCAATAGTACAAGTCAAAGCTTAACGGTCCGATTCTTCTACAGTGAATATTCGGACGTGCATTTTTAAAGTAAAATGGTTGCGAATGCCATTTCATGTTGACTTTAAAGCCTCCCTAAAGGGTGATGCTTTAATCTCGAGATAATTAGCTGCCTGAATTAGGGAGCGCTGAACTAATTGCTGTTTTATTTCTAAGGACATGAATGAGGTGGCCAATTTCGTGAAGGGAGGCATCAAAGGCTGCGCTGATAACAAACTCAACTATCCTCCATTCATGCCACGTGAGTCTAAAATGCATCTACCGCTAGATTTATTCATAGCAGATGCAGATGCATATCAGCTAAGCATTTCCTCACCTCCTGTACACATCCGTACTCTCTATTTCCATTCGACTCTAAAGATATCCTCGATGGCCTGATGTACAGTAAGACCTTATGTATGGATGCTAAGCACAAATGGGGGAGCCACTATGATGTCCACAGTCTCTATGGGTACTCTATGGTCCTGGCCACTGAGAAGTAAGTTTTGTTTTTTTTCCACACTCTATATGCAAATGAGCTCTCGTATGATCGGCTGATGCTGCTTTCAAATCTTGTCAGAATGATTAATGCAGGTGAACATCACCACAATGTCATATTTACCAGTGGATAGTCATATGTTAATGTGCTCATGGTTTAGACTGTATAACCATGACTGTTTCTGAATTATGTTTATGCTTAGTTTTTATGTTCTTGGTGGTTGTGGGGAGGAAGTGAATGTTGTGAATGTTAGTGTCTATCAAATTAGCATTTTTTTATGTTACTAAAATAATTATTTTATTTATTTAACCCACAATGTTGCCTCTGGATAATAAAATCATTTTCTTCATTTTGCAAGCACTTTTTTTTTTTTGGGAAAATGCAAAAGTTGGAAATAAAATGCAGGGATGTTTTTTTAATTAACCAATAAAATGATATTTCTTCATCACAATACGTCCTTGATGTCTTTTTAAGATTTTTGTTCTGGCATGATACAATATGGAGGATGCATATTTTTGCTCTGGAGAACTGACTTCAGAAATATGAATCTTTTTTTTTTCTTTTTTTTTGCGAGTAAACAGCTGGAGTCATATAAATTATTTGTGCATTAAGGGGAATTGATTAAAAGTGTTGTCTTCAACATTGCATGACAGTGGGATAGATAAGGATGCTGTGGTTATTGATGCAATGATAGAGAATATCAGAGCTAGTTTTGCTTTTATTTGTTTTTGTATTATCCTGCGTAAATATCTCTGCCTACCATTTTTGGATTTACTTCACTTTTTTTGCACAAATTTAAATGATAATAAATGTATCATTATTTTTGTGATCCTAAATAAATAAATAAATAAATAAATAAATAAATAAATAAATAAATAAATAAATAAATAAATAAATAAATAAATAAATAAATAAATAAATAAATAAATAAATAAATAAATACATAAATGAAAACATTTTAGGATGTCCCTTTAAAACAATTAAAATGAAAAATGTTACTCCTTTTTTCAGTTTTTTGTTGTAGTTTTTTTTTATTTTTTTTATAATAGATGATTAAGGGTAAATTAATTTGTATAGTAATAATTCCTCTTATAAAAACGATTTAATTTAATTAATTAATACATTAATAAATAATTGTAGGTATTTAAAAAAAAAAAATATTCAGCAATATAAATTATTTCCAAAGAATTATAATGACGATTATATAATACGAATATATAATGTATAATATATAATAATAATTTAATAATGTAAAATAAATGATTACTAACATAGTTGAATGCAAGAAAATGTAATTATATATATATATATATATATATATATATATATATATATATATATATATATATATATATATATATATATATATATATATATATATAATTTCTTTCCTAATACAAGCAATAGAGAATTAAGGGGAACAAATATATTTTATTTATTTATTTATTTATTTTGGTTTTGAAATGATTGATTCGATGAATGCGGGACGGCACACGACAGCTCTGAGTCAGTAGTGACTCAAGCAGCATCACGCGTCACTCAATATAGCCAGTTTTGTCATATGGCAGGATGTCTTCCTCAAAGGGGGGTGAAGAGAGTTGAGTTGTATCATGCTTGCGCCTTTTATTTTCAGCAGGAAATCTGTTTTACACATCTTGTAATTTCTACATCATTGATTTGTTCCACTCTTGTTCCTCTACGCCTCCTCTCTCATTCAGCTTAACTCCCACTTAACTCCTGCTTGTATGTGTTTCATCTTTATGGTTTCCTGGGCCACCCTACTTGGCATTGTATGTTTTAAACGGCCTCCTTTATGTCTTTTATTCTGATGGCAGCACTCCCTTTTACTCATTTATTGTGTTTCTGCTTCCAGGGCGTCAAATAAAGTGTTTGGAAACAACCGTTCCATGGTCTTTACCCGCTCTTCCTTCCCCGGGGTGGGAAAATATGCTGGGCACTGGTTGGGTGACAATGGAGCCAACTGGAATGACATTAAGTGGGCCATTCCAGGCATGCTGGAATTTAACCTTTTTGGAGTCCCTTACGTAAGTGGACTCAGTTTAAGTATCCATATAAAATGACTTTTCAAACATGGGTAATTGATGGTAGACACACCAGTGTTCCTTCATAACAACAACCCCACTGAGAGGCATGAAAAGCGTTTAGAGAAAGCTTTTGGTTTGGATTGTGTTTCCATGAAGTGCAATGCGAAATTGAATGGGCATTTGGACTCAGTGTTCAGGTTGAATTGAGTTAACATTGACTGGCCGACTCAACAGTCAGATCCAATGAATTTATCATGGGATGGATGATGTAAACATCTCTTGCTGTTGCTGCATTTAAAAGCAGGGATTGCACAATATTATCTGATCACCAAACTTACTGTGATTTGTACTTAGGGGTAAGTCATTTTTAACCCACTTACTTTTATTGTCATTATAACAGTACATATCTGGCCCATATTGGCCAGAGGTTAATATGTCATAGCTTGTGAGTTCAACTTATAGTGTAATGCATTTCATTTAAACTGTTAGTTCAACCAAAAATGAAAATTAGCCCATGATTAACTCACCTTCAAATCATCCAAGTTGTATATGACATTCTTCTTTCAGACAAATAAAAAGTGAGTTATATTTAAAAAAGTCCTGTCTAATCCAAGCTTTATAATGGCAGTGACTTGTTGGTTCATTGTTGAAGTCCATAAAAGTGCATCTATCCATCATATAAGTGCTCCACATGGCTCGGTACGAAATATATCCATATTTAAAACTTAGACTAAAATAACTAGACTACGGCAGTCAGGGGTATGCAAGTTGACTAAGTGGAGAGTAACCTAACCCGATGTATAGAAGCATCGCAAGCTCTGACGCCTCTTGTGGATAGGGCTGGACTTCAAACTCAAGCCCCTCTTCTCTTATATCGAAATCATCAGCCATTTCTCATTAAAAAAATCTCGTTTTAGACTTCTAATTCATGACCAGTGTTTAGTTATGCTCTATCCTCTGCGCTTCTGCATTCGTCCATACGCATGCGTCAAGAGGTCAAGGGTTACTCTTTCGCTGTAAATCGATGTGTATGACTATCTGCCAGAAGCTCGTTATTTTAGTCTATAAAGTTTTAAATATGGATATTTTACTTACACAAACGCTCAACTTCGCTTCAGAAGGCCTTTACTAACCTCCTGGAGCCGTGTGGTGCAGTTATATGATGGATAGATGAAATTTGATGGACTTCGACAATTCAGTTCCATTATAAAGCTTGGATTAGCCAGGACTGTTGTAATATAACATTGGTTTTATTTGTCTGAAAAGAATAATGTCAAACCTAGGATGACTTGACGGTGAGTAAATCATTGGCTAATTTTCATTTTTGGGTGAACTAACCCAAAAGTAAGTATCTACAATTTCTCAGATGTTTCTCAGAAAAAGAAAAAAAAAAGGGAAAAAAAAAACTTATCTTGGTAATTAAAAGTAGCCACAGATATTAAATGTCTGTAGTATAAAGTACACGATTATAAACCTACAAAAATGTATGTGGATAGCAACAGTTTGGGTTTGATGAGAGATATTTGTTCATATTGAGATTCCTCACTTTTGGTGTTTTTGCAAATCTGAGCACAGTTTGAGATTGTTAAGATCTCTTTAGAAGAATCATGGATTTTTTTTTTTTTTTTTTTTTTTTCAGGAGAAACATCTAAGTACTAAGAGACTTCTGCAAAACTCTCCACTTACCCTGTGAAAAAACAAAACAAAAACAAAAAAAACAGCATATGGTGGTTAGGTTATGTTTTGAAGCATAGCAGCTGGTTTGAGCTGGTTTATGCTGGTCCTTAGTTGGTCATGGGCTGGTTTAAGTCTCCAATTGAACATTTTCAGGTGAATAATCATACCGAATTGAATATCTGTTAAATAAATTGCATCAATTCACAGAATTTCAATTTGGCCAGTTGAAAAATGTATCAATTCACAGAATTTCAAGTCGGCTAACTGAAAAATTTAGATGTGATCAGTCACTAGAAAATTTTCAATTGGAGACTTTTTTTTTTCTTTTTACAGTGTAGTTTCTTAGGACCAACTTAGAACCAGCACATGGCCAGCTTTAACCAGCTCATGACCAGCTAAGGACTGCCTTAAACCAGTTCAAACCAGCTGCCATGCTTCAAAACATACCTAACCAGCATATGCTAGTTTTTTCTCAACAGGGTGATCTCAACTAAGATTGAAATTGTATTCAAAGATCAGGAGATTCATTTAAGTAACTTATTTTAAGCATCTGCCTCTCTGAAAACCCCACAGGGGAGTTAAAAATAGACACAGATGAGTCACACATTTTATAATAATATTTGTTAACACTTTATTTTGATGGTTCCCCAACAGACTTTCTACTGACTATAAGTCACTTTGCAAGTACATATCAAATTATTCTACTATCCCTAGCCCTAAAACTTAATCTACAAATACTCTAATGAGAGTTAGTTGACATGTAGATGCAAAATCAATAGATAATTATTAGTTAGTGGAATATAGGAATTAGTACACATTTCTATTGAGATTCAAAAATGAACACAAATGAGACAACTTGGCTTTCAATAGCAGATTTTGGTATTTTGCTTTTCTTATGTTCTAGGGAGACTTATAACAGTAGACTGGTGTCTTTTTTATAAAAAGAAAAAGGGAACGTGGAATCACCATTTGATCTCTATCTAATCACCTCGCTGTTTTAAAGAAACTGAGTTCTCATTGTGATTATTCCCTCCTCTGGAGAGATACTGAACCTCATGATTTTATTCGGCAGATCGGCGCGGACATCTGCGGGTTCTTCGACGACTCGTCAGAGGAGCTTTGCAGACGTTGGATGCAAGTCGGCGCGTTCTACCCCTTCAGCCGTAACCACAACGCGCAAGGTTACAAAGTAAGTCCCGCCCTCTAAATTCCAATAAGCATTCAGTCTATGCGTACAAAGCTTCTTCTTCTACATCTCTGCTATGTGTTACTAGCCAAACGGCAATGCTCTGAATTACAAACGTGTCCTCTCCCTTTAAATGCTATTTGTAGAAGATTTATTTCTCTAATCATCATTGTGAGATTGGCGTGAGAGAAGCAATCAGACCTCCGGAGCGAGAGTTTGAGAGGGCAAATGAGGATGAATGGAAAATGATATTCTTGGTGAAATTAGATGAATAAGATTTGACCTTTTAGTCAGAGAGTAATCATTCCACGGCTGTCTCCGGGACCGATGGCTCTTCGCCATGATGAACATATTATCAGTATCCACACAGTTAAATCCATTTCCCGCTCAGTTTCTCTTTGCTCTTCAGCTTTCTCTCCATGACTAGTTTTATGTCCATTTTCTAACAGGACCAGGACCCTGCATCATACGGCGCTAACTCCACCTTGGTGAGAACCTCCAGGCATTACCTTAACATCAGATACACCCTCCTGCCGTACCTCTACACGCTGTTCTACAAGGCCCATGTTAATGGAGAGACCGTAGTGCGTCCCATGATGCATGAGTGAGTTCATAAGCATGTGCAAACAAAAGTGCAATAGTGTCAGCCGTAACAACAAAGAGTTTGTTCTTTGTTTATTAACGTCATTAACAATATCTCTCATAAAAAAAGAGGTGTGTAGAACTTAAAATTAATGCAGTAGTGTGACTGGTTATACTTGATTATTTGAAGTAAATACACAATCGTTTTAAAATGTTGCAGTCAAAACTTGTATTAAAACTGTATTAAAACAGAATAATACATTTATTATGCATTAAATTGATCTGTAGAGACTAAAACATTATTATATTTCCAATAAATGGTTTTCACTTTTTTTTTAGTGGCACAACTATATTGATAATAATAATAATAATAATAATAATAAATCTTGAAGGCTAGAATAATGACTGCTGCAAATTTGGCCTTGACATCAGAGGAATAAATTACATTTTAATTAAAACAAATTTAAGTGTAATATTTCACAATATTACTATCAAATAAATGCAGACTCAGTGAACTTAATTAAAGAACATCATTAAAAACATTTTAAAATCTTATTGACACCAAACTTTTGAATTATAGTGTATATTTTAATGATTACATTTTAAACAATATTTAAATTACCACTTTTTCTTTGCAATCATTTAGTTTAGTTTAGTTTAGTTTAGTTTAGTTTAGTTTAGTTTAATTTAGTTTAGTTTAGATTAGATTAGATTAGATTAGATTAGATTAGATTAGATTAGATTAGATTAGATTAGATTA